>NC_141904.1:25002121-25305151 GCF_057802395.1 Ceratotherium simum simum
AACTTTGGTATTTGTATAAGGGTTACAATAGATTTGTACATTATTTTGAAATCACTGCATATTTTTCTATGATCTTTAGTAATTTTTATACCATTTAAACCTGGTCCTTTAAGTTTAGTAGAATTCTTTGATAAAACCATCTTGGTCCAACATGTGAAGAGTTTGGAGCCATCACTTCCATCCTCACAACAAAAGAAGCTGAACAAACTGAAAATCAACAACTCTTCTTAGATCCTTCAGATAAATGAGGTCCCAGGGCAAGTTGCTGCCCCCAAACTGGAGAGACAGACAGATGGATACAGAGAATCACAGCTTATTGGGAACAAAAGCTGCTGGAACCATCAACTGGTAGGGACATAAATGGCCATTTACCAATTGCTGAAGACTGAGCATGGACTACCTTAAGAGAGAAAAACTTGTGGAGGCTCAGGATTAGGAAGGTCCCCATAGTTTTGTGAGTTTTACCCTCCTAAGCCCCACTAGGTTCTCACAGTGAAGATCAGAGACAAATGCCTTGGTGCTTCTGGCAGGGGGAGGGGAAATTTCAAAAATTTTGAAATAGGTCTAGAGCTTTCCGTTCTCCTTAACAAAGATCTTCCTTCAGTAGAAACTATTTTACCAGACCCTAACTGACATGGGGCAGAGGAAATGCCCAACACCAACTCCCTCTAGCTTTTCAGATGGGAGAAAAGAAATGCACAACTCCAGTGCCCTTAAGCCTTCCTGTCTCCCCTAAAGGAGAAAAAAGTAGACAAGTGCTTATAAAGATCACAGGCCAGGGCACAGGCCAACTAAAAGACTGAGCCCTAATGATAGGATTATAGAATACTTCCCCTTCACACTTTACTGCCACATCAGCAGGGCTTCTTTCTAATAACAGGGGATTATAGCTGAAAGAACTTTAATGCTCAGATTCCATTTAAGAGGCAGTCTCCAGGGAAAACCAAAGGCAACAGAAGACACAAAAACAAGGACAGTAGAGGATATTTTAGCCTCTGACACCTGCAGATACAACAAACAGTAAACAAGCCTAACTCCTATCCAGATAAATATAAAACCTGACACTCAGTCCTGTTCACCTCAGTTTCTTTTACCCAATACATCATGTCCAGCTTTCAATAAAAAATTACAAGATATGATAAAAGGTAAAAATTTTAAAAGTTTTAAACTTAAAAAAGTTTTTCTTATTCTTGATTGATCTAAAAGATAACTGTTCAAAATAATAGTAGCAACAATGCATTGGGTGACTGTAGTTTTTGGATCAGTGAAATGAATGAAGCAATGTTATAAGGGATGAGAGAGACGAATTAGAAATACTCTGTTGGAAGGTATCTGTAGTACTTGTGAAGTAGTATAGCGTTATTCAAAAGTGGGCTTAGATTAGTTGTAAATGTATATTACAGACTCTAGGGCAACCACTGAAAAAAATTTAAAACAGGTATAAGTGATAGGCTAAGAGAAGAGAGAAAGTGGAATCATAAAATGTTGAATTAAAAATCAGAGAAGGTAGAAAACAATTGAAAGATAACAAAGTAATAAAGAAAAAGGGTAGAAATGGTTACAAATGTGGTAGATATTAATCCAATTGTATGAATATTCATGTTAAATGTGGATGGTTCTAGGAGTTTTATATATCCAGTGAAATTATCCTTCAAAAGTGAAGGAGAAATAAAAACTTTCTCAGACAAACAAAAATTAAAGGAATTTATTGCCAGTAGACTTGCCTTGCAGGAAATGTTAAAAGAAGTTCTTCAGAGAGATGGAAAATGATATAGATCAGAAACTTTAATCTACATGAAGAAGGGACGAGCATTAGAGTACAAATATATGAAGTAAAAGAAAATATTTTAATTTTCTTATTCTTAATTGATCTAAAAGATAACTGTTCATAATAATAGTAGCTACAATGCATTTATAGCAAGGGTGGAGAATGCAAGGTTAATATCCAAAAGTCAATCACTTTCCTGTATACAAGCAATAAAAAATTGAAATTTGAAATTAAAACACAGCATTTACATTATTACCAAAAAAGCAAAATACTTGGATATAAACTAACAAAATATGTATGAGATATATTTGAGAAAAACTATGAAACTCTGATAAAAGAAGTCAAAGAAAATCCAAATAAATGGAAACATATTCCATGTTCATGAAAAGGAAGACTCGATATTATTAAGATGTCAGTTCTTTCCAATATGATCTATAGATTAAATGCAATCTCAAACAAAATCGCAGCAAGTTGTTTTGGGTATGTTGATAAACTGATTCTAAAGCTTATATTAAAAGGCAAAAGACCCAGAATAGCCAGAATAATATTGAAGAACAAAGTCGGCTGACTGATACTACCTGACTTCAAGACTTACTATAAAGCTACAGTAATTAAGACAGTGTGGTATTGGCAAAATAATACGGATCATTGTAACAGAAGAGAACTCAGAAAAAGATCCACGCAAATATAGACAACCGGTCTTTGACAAGGGATAAAACAATTCAATGGAAAAAGGAAAATCTTTTCAACAAATGGTACTGGAACAATTGGACATCTACATGGAAAAAAATGAATCTAGACACAGACCTTACATCTTTCCAAAAGTGGATTATAGACCTAAATGTAAGATGCAAAATCAAAAGTTCTATAAGATAACATAGGAAAAAATCTACATTGGGTTTGAAGATGACTTTTTAGATACAACACCAAAAGCAAAATTCATGAAAGGAAAAAAAATGATGTCAGACTTCATTTAAGTGAAAATTTTCTGCTCAGTTAAGAGAATATAAAAACAAGCCACAGATTGCGGAAAAATATTTGTAAAACCCACATCTGATAAAAGACTTGTATCTAAATTCTACAAAGAACTTTTAAAACTCAGCAATAAGAAAATGAACAGCCCAATTAAAACATAGGCAAAAGATCTGAATAGACATCTCACCAAAAAAAAATATACGTATGGCAAATAAGCCTATGGAAGATGTTCAACATCGTGTGTCATCAGAGAATTGCAAATAAAAACAACAGTGAGATGTCATTACACAGCTATTAGAATGGCCCAAATCCAAAACACTGACAACACCAAATGGTGGCAAGGATGTGGAGCAACAGGAATTCTCATGGGAATGTAAAATGACACAGCCATTTTGGAAGACAAGTTGGGCAGTTTCTTGTAAAACTAAACATAGGCTTACCATACAACCCATCAATCACATTCTTAGGCATTTCACCAAATAAATTGAAAACATGTTCACACAAAAACCTGCAAACAAGTGTTTATAGCAATTGTATTCTTAATTGCCCAAACTGGGAGCAACCAACTCCTTTAATAGATGACTAGATAAATAAACTGTGGTGTACCCATACAATGGAATAGTATTAAGCAATAAAAATAAATGAGCTCTCAAGTCACAAAAAGATATGGAGGAACGTTAAATGCAAATTTCCAAGTGAAAGAAGACAGTCTTAAAAGGCTACATACTGTATTATTCCAACTATATGATATTCTGGAAAAGGCAAAACTACATATTCAATGAAAAATTGTTTGCCAGGGGTCAGGGATAGGGAGAGATAATTAGGTAGAGCACAGATTTTTTCAGGGTAGTGAAAACACTCTGGGGACCGGGCTGGTGGTATAATGGTTGAGTTCTCGGTGTTCCACTTCGGCGGCCCAGGGTTCGCAGGTTTGGATCTCAGGTGCGGACCTATACCCTGCTCATCAAGCCATGCTGTGGCGGCGTCCCGCATGCAAAATAGAGGAAGATTGGCACGGACCACAGAAGTTAGCTCAATGACAATCCTCCTCAAGAAAAAAGAGGGAGATTGGCAATAGATGTTAGCTCAGGGCCAATCTTCCTCACCAAAAAGAAAACCACTCTGTAGGATTTCACAATGATGGATTGGTGGTTGCCAGGGGTTCAAGGGGCTGAAGAGATGAATAGGTAGAGCACAGAAGATTTTTAGGATGGTGAATGTGTTCTGTTTGATATTGTAATGGTGGATGCATGAGATTATGTATTTGTCAAAACCTGTAGAACTATGCAACACAAAGGCTGAACCCTAATGTTAACTTAGGTATTTAGTTAATAATAATGCATCAATATTGGTTCATCAATTGTAGCAAATGTAATAGACTAATGCAAAATACTAACAGGGGAAAGTATGTACAGGGTAAAGAGGGCATATGGACACTCAAAGAGGAGAGGGGCCATATGGAAACTCTCTGTACTTTCTGCTCAATTTTTCTGTAAACCTAAAACTGCTCTGAAAAATAAGTTCTATTAATTCTAAAACTCTAGTAGTAGTGTTATTATAAAGAGTGGTAGTTGACTACTTTTAACATTTATTCTGAAAATTTTCATCTATTCATTTTTGCCAAGCTTTTTTGAGCAGTTTTGGCATAAATTTGCTAAGTTGCACATAGTATTCTCCTATATGTTTTTTTATATTCCATATATTCTGTTTTTCTCATCTCATTCTTAATATAAATTGTGAAATTTACTCATTTCTTTGATCAGAATCATCAAAGGCTTTGTGTTTAATTGGTCTTTCCCAAGAATTAGCTTTTGGTTTAATGATTGAGTTTATAATTTTTTTATATACTTTTTAAAAATACTTTTTAAATAATTTTTCCTTTTATCTTTTAATTTTTTCTCTTTACTTTTTTGGTATACTTTATTGTTTTTTCTGCCTTCTTTCAATGAACACATAACCCATTTCTTTATGATTTTCTAACAAATATATTTAATACTAGAAATTATCACTTGAGTACCACTTTACAGGATATGGATACACACACACACAACACATAAACACATTACTTTCATTATTGATTTCTAAATATTTGTAATTTCCATTTGGATTTCCTCTTTAATCAGTTATTTAGAATAGCATAATTGTGTTTTTTGTTTCCAGAAAATGTGACTTGCTTGACTTCTGATTTGGGAAATTAGTTGAAGTATTCTTTAAAGTCTAATAGAAGATCAATTCTGGTGAATGTTTCGTTGAATATTGAATGGAATATTTATTATTTTTCATATGTAAAATTCCATACATCTATTTCAATTTCTTCTTGAATTTGTATTAGTTTTAGTTTAATGTGTATCAAAGTTATGTTGTTAAGTGCCTTGAGGTTTGTAACTCATATTTTTCTAATGAATTTTGCTTTTTACCACTGTGATTTTATCTCACTTAATGCTTTTCACCTTAAATTCTATTTTCTCTGGAATTAAAATTGGCACATCTTATTTTTAGTAGTTGTAAGTTATACCTTTTTTCTGTCCCCTTTTGAAATTGTAATAGTAATCAAAATTGAAAATAAACATAGCTCTTGACATGTGATTATAAAACAACTTTTTCATCTATCTATTGCTTTAAAGCCATTTAAGGCGTCCCCTGCTCCTGGATGAACATTCAGACGTATCATGTGTATATATATCTATATCTAGATATATATATTTTTTCTTTCTTCCATAATAAAATCTTTGGTACTTCTAGTCTCAAACACAGTGGGAGTTTAGTAATTAAAATGTCTATCCCTGTGTAGGATACAACTTTCAATCTCCTTATAGTTGTTACATCTCCTCCACTTCAGGCTTTGGGTTGCTGGGAAGCTTACCGTCAGAGAGTGGGGATTTCTTCACTTTTTCTCTTTCTAGCCCTTCTACTCATGCTCCTCTATCTTGCTATTGATGGTCTCTGATTTGAAGCAGGGGAGGGAACAGAAGAAAGGGAGCAAGAAATTCCTGAGAACACTGTTGTGATCTAGCAACAGAATTCTATTGACTCAAAGTATGATTCTTTCTCTCCTTGGAGTATTTTTGTGGGCTCATCTTTGTAGACTCTCTCAGGTACATTTTCTTTGAGATGGTCGAATCTATCTCTATTCTCGCTGATTACTTATCCTTTCTGGGATCTATATGTATTCAGTGATATCTATCTCTGTGTTGTGGTTTTTGATTCCTTTAGGGTCATCTTGGATAGGACCCAGGACGAATTCATGCCAATTCTCTCTTAAATGAGCCACAGTGGAACCCACAGTACACACTTCTACATGCTTTTCTCTGACAAATTTCACAAGTATAGGCCATCCCATGAAGCCTGCTCCTTTACTCCATCCTCAGAACATCTAACAAATCTCTCTCTTGCCTTTTAGATTTTCCAGGATGGAATCAGACACAGCGTGTCTCCTAAATTCTTGAGTTTTACATTGTATGTTCTCCCAGTAGTCCTGCCGAAGTCCCTTTCATTTGTGGGATGGGTTTCTCCAAAAATCCTCTACTTATCTTATCTCTAAATCCAATCCTTTTATAGCTTTCTTTTGGGTAGGAAATGGAAGGGTCATATAACTGAATTTTAGTTACTCCCTTTGAAAATTTCATCTTGACCGAGCACCTCACCTTGGAATGTAATATCTTTGGTCTCAGTGATTTACTCAAAACCCTTTTAGCATTTTGTTACATGATCTTTCCATATCATTTACTTTTAGGTGTGTGCATATCAGGGTTTTTAGATGACAATAACACTAATTGGAAATTACTTAAAGCAGAATAGAAATTATTAAGAATATTAGATAGCTCACAGAGTGTGTAGAACAACCAGATACTCAAGCTCAAGGTTGACCTAGCAGGGAAAACTAAACCATACTGCAATGTCTATACTAGTGAAGACACACACTGTACCGCTTCTATTCAGCACAGACACCCAAATCTTACAAATCCCACTGGAAGCTGGATGCGAGACTGTAACTAACCCTTATGGAAAGCCGATAACCCTTGCTGGAAGATTGATGGTCATTTTTCCACTTCCAAGTTAGTCTTGCATGAATGCATTTGATTGACGTGTCTTGTCACATATATCTTCCATAATCTCAGGGGATGCTGGGAACATTTATCCTGTGGATGAGAGACTTGTAATGGGGAGAGTTTCCAAAGAGGAAAGATGTCCAAAAAGCTGAAAGGACCTCAAGAAATGACAAGTGCCTACTTCTGGGTGTCACTTGCAAATGATAATAGCTGGATTCCTTGTAACCAGAGAGTCTGTATCTTTTTTGTGTGTGTGTGAGGAAGATCAGCCCTGAGCTAACATCCATGCCAACCCTCCTCTTTTTTTTTTTTTTTTTTTTTGCTGAGGAAGACTGGCCCTGAGCTAACATCTGTGCCCACCTTCCTCCACTTTATGTGGGACACCACCACAGCATGGCCTGACAAGCGGTGAGTCAGTGCATTCCCGGGATCTGAGCCCAGGCCGCCAGCGGTGGAGCAAGCACACTTAACTGCTACACCACAGGGCTGGCCCCGAGAGTCTGTATCTTAATAGAGAAATTTATCACATTCACATTTATTGTGATGTTGGAATTATTTCTGTCACCATGCTTAGTATTTTCTATTTATAACATTTACCTTTTTTTTGTTTCTTTTGGTGAATGGCTTAACTTTTATTCTTTTTGTGCTTCTGTTTATCTTTTGTATTTTCATTTTATCAAATTAACACACATATCAGTAACAAATCAAGTAGTACAAAGGGGTTTATGAGAAAAAAACAATTTCCTGACCTTAGACTTCTCATTCCCCAGATGACATTTCTTATAACTCTAGTTTTGTTTTTTTCTAGTAATAATATCATAACTCCAAAAATTATTTTTATCTCTATTTCTTGGTCCACCAATTTTACATAAAGATTAGAAATTTCTCATTTAAACATTCCCTTAATTACTTTACATAATATATATTAGATTTTTGTAAGGATAGTATGATATAAGTAATGTAGATTTCTTAGGCAGGTATTAAGTAGCTCAATAAATATTAATTACCATTTTCATCACCATCACCATTACTTTTAGACAAGTCACTATCTACTATTTTCTGGACCCATGTCATCTTCTCTCTTGGTTTACTGGCAAATTTTAATGGAACATTTCTGGAATAACTGTAGATCTTTTTTTCATGTCATTCTTCAGTACTGAGAAATTCTCCTCTATTATTTTTTAATAATTTTTTCCTTACATCTTCTCAGTTCTTTCATCCTGAGATTGCTATTATTTGTATGTTGGATCTCTAGGATGGTTCTTTATGTGTCCTATCTTTTCTCTCATATTTTCCATTTTTTGTCTTTTTCTCCTATGTTCTTAGAAATGTTTGTCTCTATCACATCCTTCTAGTCCTCCAACCCCCATCACATTACATATTGAGATCATCTGGGATATGAGATCCAGATGGTTATTATTTTTTGTTAGATTCTGTGTAAATAATTATTTAAAATTAACTAAATGTTTCAAATGTTTCTTTGGACTGAAATTTTGATTGCTTATTTGCTTGTTTGCTTTTTGTATCTCATGTGTTTGTTGTATGTAGGTATGTATGCACATATGTGTGTTTACTTTTTATGGAGGTCTTTTTTTAACAATTTCTTTCAGAGTTTATGTGTCGTAAATTTTTGAGACATTTTGATTCTAAAATGTCTTTGGTAGGTTTTTTTAAATTGAATGCCACTTTCACTGAGTATAGGATTTTAGATTCCAAATCATTTTCCTTCAGAGTAGTTAACAGTTTGTTCCAGTGTTTTCTAATACACATTGTTTTTGATGAGAAGTGTAATGTCAATTTGATTTTCACTTCTTTGTAGAAAATCTGTTTTTATCTTTCCGGAAATTTTAAATTTTCTCATTATCCTCAATGTTTTTAAAGTTTCATCCATGAAGTGAAATTATTGCATACATTCTGCTTGATACTAAGTGTATCTTAGAGCTGAAAAATCATTTCTTTCTTCAGCATTGGAATTATTTTCTACGTTTTTTTTTCTTAACGATTTTCTCTCCTCCATTCTTTGTTTTCTCTTCTATTAAAATTTCATTATTTAGATGGAATTTCTCTTTACATTTTTGGATTTCTATTTCATGACTAACATGACTTTTCTGACATACAATATTTCTCCTTGTCATTTTGAGAAACTTTTTGGGAGAATTACCCCGTTCAATTACCCTGATTCATAGATATCTCTCCAGCAGTGATATGAGACTGGGGGTATGACATACTCCTGGCTAGAGAGTTCCTGGAATTGGTATTCTGATTGTGGGAGATTCTAAGGCCTTCCTGAAAGTTGCCGTGTACCTAGCCACTCATTGGCTTCTCCCGATTATTTGCTATTTTAACTTGTCCCACTGAACCAGGTTGGAAAAGAACAGGTACGATATCCAGGCATTCAGGATATATTTCCCCAAGTTGTCACCTTCACCATTGTCCTCGTACCCCTTCCTCCTACTGAATCCCTTGATTCTTAGCTGTGAAATTCTACAGAACAACTGCCTAAGCTTCTTCATATGTCATGACCTTCAGTTACTGCCATATATCCAATTCTATCTGCTTTCCATTTGTTCAGGAATTTCTTAAAATCTTTGGCTCACTGACAACGTTTTTTTTCTTTTTTAGTACAGTAATTATTTAATTCTTTTAAAAACGTCTTTCTTATCATTTCCAGAAATGTTGAACATGAGGGAAGTTAGCTACATGCACTGTTTGCTATCTTAACCCAGTGTCCCCAGAATACATTGAAGGATACTGTCTTCTAAGAATGACACACTAGGCACCAAGTTCAAGCCTAATACATTTCATTATTTTTAAAGTCCTGGAGTCTGAACTGGAACACTATAAGCACGACGGCCAAGAACAGAAAGGGCCAGCATTTGAAACTGACTTTGGCTGAGTCTGGGATGTTATGCTTGCTGTTATTTCTTTTTGTCCAGAATAATTAAATAATTGCTTTCATAAAGTGGATAGTTAGTCCTTTTTAAAAACACATCAATTGAGTATTGAAAAGCCACTATACTTAAAGGAAAAATTGTTTAATTATACAAGAGTAGTTGCATCTGCAAGTTGCAAGCCAAAAAAAATTTCTGAGTTTCAAAGGGGACCATTGAAATCAGAATCATTTTGAGAACTCGGAGAAGTTAACTTTTCTCTACCAAGTGATTAATACTTAAAAAAAAAAATGAATCAAGCACTTAATAGTCAAAATAAAGAATAATATTCTAAGGCTAATTAGTTTGTTCTTCTTTTGATGGTTTGATCTTATATTATTTAATAAAATTTTTTTTCCAGGTACAGTAAAGAAACACTAAGCTATTATGTGGCCCAGTCTGGGAGGATAACTTAGTGCACTGGGATAAAAAGGTAAATATCTTTTGTCTCCAGGAGTGGGATTGAAACGACAGATGACTGGAACGAAAAGGTAGTATTGTATGTAAAAGACTACTAATGATGGAATCAATTTTAGATTTCAAGTATCAGAATACTTGCAGGTGGACAATGGTTCACACATTTCTAGAAAAGAGAATGGGAATGTACGTGACCAGATAATAAATGGATAAAAATGTTTTGAGTATGTTTTTAGAGATCATTTATTTTGGGGGCCCTTAACCAGTGGTCCATGGATCCTTAGTGGGAGCCCTTCTGAAGGTCTGTGACCCACTTGAATTTATATCCAAAATTTTCTAGATATACATGCATATCTAGCTTTCATCAGACTCTTAAAAGCTATGTCAGATCTCACAAATCTATAGCTTTGTTGACATCAATGATCAATGACTGACTGAGACTCTATAAGTATGGAGAAATCTGACCAATGACTGAGCTATGTTGGTCTCCAAGGAGTCCTGGGCTTGTTGACATCAAGACATACATGTGCCTTGTGCTCCACTTTAAGCCAGTATTTGACTCTAAAGATTTTCTTTTCAGATCTGTAAACACAAAACAGTATATATTATACTGTTTTAACCATCTTTAAATGGAATATTTGATACCCAAACTTTAGATTTAATAAGAAAATAAATCCCAAAACAGGAGAGGAAATAATCTCTGCAATAACATTGTCTGTTTTCAGTCTATTTTACCTTGAAGGTTTTTATATTAACATTACTTTTATAATTTTTCTAATGCTAAAAAAAAGTGCTCTTGAAAAGTGCACCATCTGTGCTTTGTCTGATTAGCTGGTCCAAATGGAATGGATGTCAAATTCTGAGTCCCTTTTATTTTTATGAAAATAAAAAGAAGCTTCACTTCTAACTCAGCTTTATGAGTGAATCAATGAGAAGTCATCTACTGCATAATGTTCCCCCTAGAAAGTGATAAATATTTACAGTATATAATGAGATTTCATGTCAAAAATTGATGGTATTTATTGTGTTTTAATAAAAGCAGATTTGAAAACATTAGTTTTATTAAACAAAAAACAGAATATTGTTTTAAAAATTGCCATTTTCATATTTGCTTTTTCTGTGGAGGCCTTATATACAAAGGCAGATTTTTAGCTAACTATATTACTATGGAAATCAGCTCCAACTGAATAGAAATAGTACAAAATAATGAAAACACTAATACATCTTTACACATTGTATTATTCATCTATCAATTACTTTCCCTTTGTGGGCTTACTATTCCGGGTTTGGCTGTTGAACAGTCATATTTTTTCCAATATTTATTCTCAATTTCTTTTCTCAATCTTGATCCTAAGAATTAACTAAAAAAGAATATTTAAAAGGTCATGTTGTCCTTTCCTGTGCAAATCTGGGAGATAAGGCTGTTACTAACGCATTTTCTAATTTTTTAAGTAAATGTTAAGGGGAACATTTGGTTCTCTTATGAAAAGCTTTTCACAAACAGGTCAAATATGTTACAGGTGGTAGGAACACAAATTTTCCTTCCCAGCCTGTCTAGGTCCCCTACTCCTAAGGAAGTGGGTTCAAAAGGATTCTCTCTCACCTTGGTTAGAGGATCATCTAAAACTTTGAGTTTTAGAAGCTAATATCTCTCTGACAGTGAAAAGGATCTTAGAGATTGATCCAGAGAAGGTAATGGTTCCTACAGCCAGTGATGAAAATATCTGGTCACAAGTGACTATATGTCAGAGATTATAAAGATTATAACTCAAATGCTTTTCAGCATCTGGTATAAAATAATAGATGGTTGGTGACAACAGCAAACTGGAAAGTGCAGGCTCACATAGACACTAAGATTGGCATTTTAAAAGACTAGTGTGCTGGCCAGAAAAAAACACATCTGTGTGCTAAATTCAACCAGTGGGGCACCAGATTTTGATCCCAAACTACACAATATGTCAAAGCTAATGGGACTGATTCTATCCTTTCCTCTTTCACACTCCTCCATTAGTCGACTTGTAGTTTGATGTATTTCCTCCTCCCCATCAATGTTTTCCTGGTTGTTATATTTATTCTTTCACTGAGGTATTTTTTCTAAATAGATAATACATTCATGTGGTTCAAAAATGAAAAGAAAATGTAAAGCTTTCTACAGTGAAAAGCCTTCCTCCCGCCTCGGCCTTTATCTGTCCTGTTCCCATCCTGAGTCCCAGGCCCTGATAGATCACTTCTACTACTGGCTTCTGTGTTTCCACCAATGTTATTATATTTATATGCAGGCAAAATAAATACACACAAACACACATACTTATTCTTTTGTCCCCCCATAGATAAAATGATGCATGATATACATAACGTTTTCTTTTTAAAGCCAATCATTTGAAAACCACTTTTTACTTAAAAATAAATATATGAATATACAAAAATATATAAATATGTACAGACACACGCACTCTTAGCATACATCTGCCCTAGGGACCTTTATAAGCTATACATAGTGTGTTTCCTCATTCCTTTATACAGCTGCATTATATTCCTTTATAAGGAGATATATATATATATATATGTATTATAATTTATTTAACTAGTCCAATACCAGTGGATATTCAAAGGATTTCCAAACATTTCTATTATAAAAACTGCTTCATGCATTATTTTATATGAATAACAATCTGTATGCATTATTTTGCACATGTACAAGTGTATCTGTGAAATAAATAGTAAAAATATGGTGGCTGGGTCAAAGGTAAATGTGTTTATATTTTTGAAAAATATTGCCAAATTACCCTTAGAAACCATACCGGTTTGAGTCAATATCCATTCTCAACATATCCAGTCCCTTTGCAAATGAAAGGTGCTACCAAACTGTTGAATTTTTACCAATTTAATGGTTAAAAAACTATATTCTAGTGTAGTTTTAATGTACATTTTTCATATCATAAGTGATATTGAGCATCTACTCATGTGTTTTAGAGCCATTTATATTTGCTTTTCCATGAAATATCTGTATATATCATTTGCTCATTTTTCTATAAGGTTATTCATGTTCTCAATTTCTAGCGCATTATAAATTAGCGATTTTAGTCTGTAAGATCAGATATATATGTATATATGCCCCACTTTGTTGTTTACCTTTTATTGTTGCTAATAGTGATTTCATTTTCCATGCATAGATTTTTTTTTTTTTAAATGCAGTTGAATTTATCAGTCTTTTATTTTATGGCTTCTGGATTTTGAGTCTGAGAAAGGTCTTCCTCATTTCAAGGTTATAACAGAATTAATCTGTTTTCTTCTAGTGCATTTTATTATTTCATATTTTTACATCTAAATTTTTGATCCATTTTGAATTTACTATGGTATATGATATGACATATGAATCTAACTTTAAGGAGCATTTCACCTATTTCTCTTAGATTTAAGATACCATCTTTATTATATAATACACTTGTGTATGCACTTGGATCTATTTCTGTAATGCTATCCAACTGGTTTGTTTTTCTATTTATTTATAAATACCACAGTGTTTTAATGTTTTCATATATAGAAGGGCTTAGTCCACCCCCAATGCTCTTCCTTATTAAAATTTTCCTTATTTATCCTTGTTCTTTTTTTCTCCATATGAGCTTTATCAGTTTTTCTAGCCTTATTTTTAAAAATTCATATTTTTATTGGGATCATAAAAAATTAGTTACCATGGGAAGACTGGATATATTTGTGATGTAGAGTATCCTACCAAGACCATAGTCTCTTTTTCCATTTTTCCAGACCTTTTTTTATGTGTCATTCAGGAGCTTTTTAATATGTTCATCATACATACATGGAACATTTCTTACGAAATTTATTTTTAGTTATTTCATTTTCTATTAATATTTCTTTGGTAACTAAGTTCTTTCCTTCTTTTATATGTTCTATCTGGCGGCTTTTTGTGCATAAGAAAGCAATTTATTTACACAGAAAGTAAAATGTGGCTTTGGGGCTGAGACAGATATAGACAAAAATAGATAGAGACGTAAATGTGAGATGATCGTGTTAAGGAAACTTGTATCTATTCTTGTTTATTGTTTTTCAATCCAAAATGGATATTTAACTTTGTCAAATGCCTTTTTGGAGGCTTAGATATGATCACTTTTTTTCCTCCTTAAATGCATCAATGTGGTGAATGATATTAATAGATGCCCTAATATGGAACCGTCCTTGCATTTCTGGATTGAACCCACAGTTTCTGGTGTATTTTAATTGTTGTTAGATTCCATTAGCTGGAATTCCATTAGCTAGATTCCTTAGTGTTCATTTTTGTGAAAAATTTTTGTTAGATTTTGGTATCTATATTATATTCATTACAAAAAATAGTTCGGATTTCTTTCCTTTTTCTAATGCTCTGGAAAAGTTTAAATAGCATTAACTTATCTGCCCATTAAGGTTTAGTAGACTTCTTTTATGAACCTATCTGGGCCTGGTGTTTTCTAGAAGTGGCTTCTATGGTATCAGTCTGTCTAAATTTTCTATTTCATCTGAGATAAGCTTTGGAATATTTTGTATTCATAGAATACAAAAAATTTCATCCAAGCTTTCAAATTTATTCAGGTATTAACAGCAAAAATTATTTTACTGAGTTTTAAATTTCCTCTATTCCTGAGAATATTCCCTCACCCCTTTCACAATTCTTACTTTTGCTGTTGAGTGGTCTCCCTCTTTCTTCTCTCTCTCTCTCCCTCTATCTTGATGAGATTAACAGTTTATTAGTTTTGTTTTTAAATAAAGGCCTATAAATAAAAACTAAATAAATTTTTAAAATTAAAACATAAATAAAATTTACCATCAGTCTGTTTCCTAGTTCATTAATTCATGTTGTCATAGTAATACCACGTGGCAAACAGCCACAAAATCTCCAAGGCAGTCTCTCACTCTGAACTTCAGTGCTGGCTGGCGCAGTTCCTCTCCAGGCTTTGGCGGCTGAAGCAGCTCTGTTTCATGCTACAGTCAGCCTGGGTGGCTCTCCCCTATGTATCTCTCACCCTCCTCCTACACCAGCAGGCTAGCTGAGGCATGTTATCTCATGACAACGGCAGGAGCCCAAGAGGGCTTGCTCTTCTGCTGAAGCACATTGCAAGCCTCCACTCGCATCACATCTGCTGGCATCCCATTTGCCAAAGGAAGCCACATGTCTGAGCACGAAGTCAAGAGGCAGAGCACATGCACAGGGATTGCTGAAAAGGTGGGACCAATATTCAATCTACCAAACTTCCTCTGCTTTCCTTCAGTTCATTTCACTTTCCTTTTTCTAACTTTTTGTTGAATCTATTCACAACTCCATTTCTTACTGACTTAAGTATTTGAAGACTATGAATTTTCCTCTAAACCCCGTTTTAACCACATCTCACAGATTCTAAAATGTTTTTATTACATTTTTTTCTATATCTGATACAATTTCATTTTTTATTTCTTCTTCAACCCAGACTTTAAAAAATGTTCTTACAAATTCCAGGTAAAAGGGCCTTTCTGTTGTCTAGTTTTTTTTGCTTGGTGATTTGTGAAGGTTGTATCTAAGATTCCCATTTATTTTTAATTCAGAATAGATTAAGGATTTTCTGTTATCCTAATATGTGACCAATTTTCTCAACTATTCCAAGATTTATTCAAAATTAATAAAGTACAGAATTACCTCATCAATTAGCTCTACCTTATTATTTATATTATTTCAATATCCTCATTTTCACTCACTTGATCTGATGTGGATCATCAGAGGTCAATTAATATCTCCCACTGATGATTTTTTGTCTCTTTCTGCTTCTATCATCTGTAATTTATGCTTTATGAATGTTTGGTGCATAGATATTCATAATTGCAATACATCCACTGTGAGTTACACACTTCTGCACTATTAGGTTTTCTTTTTTAAAGCTGTTTGCCTGTAGTCCCTGCTTTTTTTGGCTTGTATTTTCTGATCTACCCTTTTTCATTCTTTTATTTTCAGCCTTACTGAAGTACGTTTTTAGGTAAGTCTGTGCCACAGAGCATAAAGTTAGGTTGCGTAATCCATCCTGGAAATTCTCTTCTTTTTTTTTTTGCTGAGGAAGACTCACCCTGAGCCAATCTTCCTCTTTTTGTATGTGGGTTGCCACCACAGCATGGTCACTGACAGACATGTGGTCAAGGCCCATGCCTGGGAACCCAACCTAGGCTGCTGAAGCAGAGCACGCTGAACTTAGCCACTAGGCCACCGAGGCTGGCCTGAAATTCTCTTCTTTTAAGAGCTAAATTAAGCCTTTAGTAGGTGAGCTGTTGATATAAAAATTAGGTTTGGTCTTTGTTCCATCATATTATTTGTAATACATTTTCTTTGTGATATTAAAAATAGTCTTTCATTATAAATTCTATTTTCTTTGCTTTTTGCGTGTTGTTCTTCTGCTATTTAAGTTATGTGTTTTTTCTTTAGTTGTTACCTTTATAATAATAATTTTATATTAGACCCTTAGTGGTGTACTTGTTTTAACTACATCTCTAATTCTCTAATTCATCTGTAGTTCTCTAGTAGGGAACCTACTACGAATGATGGTTAAAAATTCAGATATTTTCTCTTCCTTTTTCCTCTCCTCCCTCCTCTCTCTCACCTGACTTTAGTTACTGGTAGTCTTTACTTTTAATAAATTGAATGAGTTTATTTAATTTCTGACCCCTTTTCTCTCTTGCCTACCCAAAATTTTGTTAGTTATATCATTTCTACATAGTCAAGGCATATAACATCTTTTTTTATTGAGGTAAAGTTGGTATATAACATTCTATAAGTTTCATGGGTACAACATTCTAGTATAACATTTATATTTTATTCTGACATCTCCATCTCCATATTTGTTTTTGCCTCAGTTCTACAGGTAATACATTCAATATTTATTTCCACAGGGTTTTTTCTCTTTTTTTGCCACAGTTTACCTAGTTACTTCTTAGTTGGCCAAAATTCATTCTCTAGTAATTCCCTCAAGAAGGGTTTAATGGCACAATGTTCTCTGAGCTCTTACATGATCGAAATTGTTTATAGATTTTATACATTAAATAAAATCTTGGTGGTTAAGCAATCTTTGGCTCACACTGTTTACTTGGGTATCTTGTTGCTCTGCAGCCTTCTTACATTTAATGTTGATTAGAAGAAATATAAGGTATTTCGTTCTGCTGGAAATTTTTATTTATTTCCTGGATGCTGCTGCAGTGGGAGCTCCTCCTCCCCTCTTCTTCCTCCTCCTTTTTCTTCATTTTTAAAGTTCAAGTGTAAGTCTTAGAATTGACCATACTGGATCCATTTTCCTGGTTTACTGGGTGTCTATTGAAAATGTTGAACTTTACTTGAGCCCTGTGATCCTGGAAAATGGCAAAGGTTAAAGAAATCCCCCCACCCTTTTGTGTTCTGAGAAATTGCTTATTGCAAAGAATCTCCCTTCCATACGCGACTTAGATAAGACTCACAGATTCCTCCCTGTTTACGTGTGACAAAGCAATCACAGACCTTCCAAATTCCCATTCCTCGCCTCATAGATTATTAGATGAACCATTTTGTCCTCACTGATCAATCAGAACAAAATGCTTGTTAACTGAACTTTGGTTAATTGTTTCTCCTTCCCCCACGTATCTGAACTTTGACCCACCCTCTACCTAAACCAGCACATAACCCCTCTTTAATAGCCCACAGGACAATAGGGGGACCTCAGGGCAAAATATTCTCTGATTTATTGTCTGCTCCATCACCATCTGGGCATGAGGAAACTTAAGTCTTGCCTCCATCCTAGGTGCTACTTATAAAAATTTGGATAGTTCTCATTTGCATTCAAATCCTCAACTTCTCTAGGTATTCCATTATATCCTCTGGGATTAAACATAGATGGAGGATGAAGCGTGGGGAAAGCTTAGTGAAGGACTCAGGGCCCCTTGCTGAGATCCATCATTATCTATTTTCTTTTGTGCTCTCCACTTTTTCTTCACCATTCTCTCATTTCTTGAAATCTTTCTCTCCCCTCAATGTCAGGGGAAACTGAATCTGACTGATCTCTTATTCTAAACCTTTTTATCTTGAGCCTAAAACCAGGCTTTAGAAAGTCAAAACTTTTCCTTTTTTTTTCCCTCTTGCTTTACTGCATCATCCTCCCTTGAAGTAATCAGTACTGAATGAAGAGTCACCAATGCCTGAGCTTGGAGTAAGGAGGTAGGAGACAGGAGTTACAGAGAAAAGAACAGAATAGCATCCTACATGTTTATAGTTGGGAACTGTTTTCATTAATATGATAGAAGTGCCTTGAATCATCTACAGTCTCATCAATCCCTCCCATTCCCCCAGGTCCCACAAATCTGCAAGATATCTGGATGAGTTGAGAAGGAGTATCTCCATTCCCTGGACAGAGTCCAGTAACATCCTTGAACATCAAGTCCAGGTCCTAAAGATAATAAGGTGTGGAGTTAACCTATCCCAGCCCCCTTTGACACCATATTCTACTGAGAACATCTTACCACATAATACTCCATTAGGGCTCTTCTCTCCATCATTTTTTTTGTGTGTGTGTGAGGAAGATCAACCCTGAGCTAACATCCATGCTAATCCTCCCCTTTTGCTGAGGAAGACTGGCTCTGAGCTAACATCTATTGCCAATCCTCTTCCTTTTTTCTCCCCCAAAGCCCCAGTAGACAGTTGTATGTCATAGTTGCCCATCCTTCTAGTTGCTCTATGTGGGATGCGGCCTCAGCATGGCTGGAGAAGTGGTGCGTTGGTGCGCGCCCGGGGTTCCGAACCCGGGCTGCCAGTAGCGGAGCGCGTGCACTTAACCGCTAAGCCACGGGGCCGGCCCCTCCATCATTTTTTATTTTCTTCAAATACCCAATATACAGTTTACTGTCCACTCAGATTTCTGTTAGTAACTCCTTATTTTTCAACCCAGAATTACATAGTTCTCTCCTTTTATAATGGAAAATATCTTCACTTCTCCAAGTCTCTGTTTCTTCATCTATAAAATGAGAATTATTGTATCTTCTTTATAGGTGTCATACCTACGAACCTATCATAAGAATATGCTGAGATTAAAGATCTGATCCCATTGTGTAAATCGAAAGCGACCATATCAATATCAATTACAATTAAATGTTTACAATATGCAGTAATTCCCATGACTATAGAAATATTAGCAAGCAGGTCTGAAGAAGCCTTTAAAAATACGAAGAAAAACTCTGGAATGGTCATTTTCCTAAAGACTCTCAGATGCTGGCCCTCTTTCCCTGGGGTTGTGCATACCTTTGGGAATTACATATTCCTGGAGTTTTGTCTCAAACAGGAGCTCACATAGCCTCAGTTTGCAAGTCATTATCATTATAATCATATAATCAGGCTCAACTGGTTGAAGTAGTGGGGGCTACAATGTCTACATCCAGCAAGGCAAACTATCAAATGACTTGCAACTCAATGAGCAGCAGAGTGGTTAGTATCTGTACTGTGTTATATCAACTGTTTTAACTGGCCTGCCACCTGAAGTCTAACCCATATTAGGGAATTCCTACCCTGCTCAGATTGGGTCAACTTCTTCTTGATCTGGCTCTTATCTTTGTATCTAATCTTCAGAAAGAATGGTTGGTGATGGGGGTTGTTTAGTGTGGCTTATGTAAGTTTATTTTCAGCAGGAGCCAAGGAGGGGAAAGGGAGCCCTGGAATCCAGCATGAGGTTTCTTTCTGATCCTGGGTGAGTAGGCACCCTGAGACCTCCATGGCTATTTGATGTCTATCACTGTGGCGGTTCACTGTGACTCATTTGGCCCAACTGGCTGAAAGAGCCATCTGCTGTCAAGGAACACAGTTCAGAACTGTCCAGTCGGGGAGCAAAACAAAACACATCTCTGAATCACAGGACAGAATGAGAGCTGCAGTCATCTGCTAATATTTTTTCTTTTGAATAAGGTTTTCCCTGTAAGCAGGTGGAAGGATATACTTCACAGGGCCTCTGTGATTGGCTCCCAGCCAGTCTTATGCATTTTTCACAGCTGGCATCAAGATAAACTAATTTTTTTTACTAAATTGACCCCTATTACTTTCATTTTCATAGCCCACAACCAATTGATGGGATACAATTTAATACAATGCAATTAATGTTACAGCATCCTTCATAGCAAAGCATCAGAGAAAAAAACAACTGAGTTAAAATCTAAGTGCCCACCAGTGAGTGTGGAAGGAAATGTAAAAGGCAACATAAACCTAAGAGAAAAGAAAGCTCTAAGAAATATAAAAAGAATTTCTGCTGCTTCTGCTGAGAGAGAAAGGGATTATGAAAAACAAGATAGACAACAAATGGTCAATAATTACTTCACTATGATGCTTCCAAGAATTCAAGAGATCTTCCCAATGGAGGTGACTTCTTGAGAAGGAGTGAGGGAAGACGGCTGTCAAGCTGATGGGGAAAAGGAAGGCTATTTCAGGCAGAGGGGAAAATATGAGCAGGAGCAGAGGGCTGTGAAAAAGATGTGGCCCCCCATGATCTCACGCCTTCCTTCACCTCCCTGTCATTTCCCACCACCACCCTCCCACCTGAGGTATTTACTCATTCATCTTGTGTATCCTTTTGACATGTCTCCAATATTCTTTGAATATTCTCTTACTTTCTTGAACAACTCACTTTGTATTTTTTCAGCTTTAGCTCTGTAATTAATCTTCCCTCCAAGGAGCCCTGGTACCTTTTAGTGGAGAATGGTATTTAGGAGCCAATATCCAAGTACTAGCTGTGCTCATTGCTACTACTATTTCATTGCTTTCAACCTCTCTCAGTATTCAGAGCTAGGAAAACAACAACAAATACACACACACACTTATTCCTGTGTCTACCTGTTTATATATTAATAACAATGAATTTACCTGATAATTCCAATTCCAGTCCAATACCCCTGTATTTATTCTAGCTGTCTCCCTACCATATTTATAACTCCAACAGAGAAAAATCTGGCACCCTTTATCATCAGTATATTTATTTATTTGCTCAATCACAGAACACACAGAGAGTCATTTCAGAATTGTTTGTCCATAGCATTGTGAAAATCATTCCTACTAAGTAGACTTCAATATTTGTTTTTTTGAGAGTAAAATTTATATAGAGTAAAACATATAAAACTTAAGTGGACGATTCAATGAATTTTGATAAAAGCCTGCATCCATGTGACTCACACGTCTATTAAGACATAGAAGGTTTTATCATTGACGAACAGTTCCTCTTGCTTCTTCCTGGTAAATCCCCTGCCCCAATAGGTTAGTGTTTCCTCTTCTAGAAATTCTTACATATGAAATCATACAGTGTGCTTTCTTTTGTGTCTAGCTTCATTTGCTTAGTGTATTGTCTGAGAGGTTCATGTTGTGGTATGAGTCAATAGTTTTTCATTTGCATTGCTTAATATTATTCCATTGTGTGAATATATCAAAATTATCTATTCTTTGGTTATAGGCATTTAGGTTGTTTCTAGTTTTGAACTATTATGAATAAAGCTGCCATGAATATTTTCCATAAAGCCCAGTGTGGAAATATATTCTCATTTCTCTTCGATAAATTCCTAGTAGTGAAATTGTTAGGTCATAGGAGGATAGATGCTCAACTTAAAAAAATAACTATCAGTTTTCCAAATTGATTGTACTTTATTACAGTCCATCACCAATGTATGTCTGCTTGCTCCATATCCTTGACAACATTTAGTGTTGTTGTTGGTCTTTTTTAATTTAACCATTCTGTTAAGTGTGAAGTAGTACCTTTTTGTGATTTAATTGCATTTTCCTTCTGACTAATGGTATTGAAGATTTTTTTTAATTTACTCATAGCCATATCTACTTCTTCCTTTGTGAAGTCTCTGGTCTTTTTTCATTGAATTGTCTTTTTGCTATTGAATTGTAGGATACAATTTCTTTTTCCTTCGATAGATATATATTTTGTAAATGATTTCTCCCAGCCTGTCCTTAGCTCATTAAGATATTTTCTTAGGTTTTCTTTTATAAGCTTTATAAGTTTAGATTTTAAAATTAGGTCTATCATCTTTCTCAAATTAACATATGGCATGATGTAGAAGTCAAAGTTCATTTTTTCCATGTGTATATCCAGTTGTCCAAGCACCATTTATAGAAATCCTTCAGTGCCATTATCAAAAATAAGTGTGTAAGTGGGGATGCATTTCTGGATTCTTTATAGTGTTTTATTTAACTATCCTTTCATAAATACCACACTGACTTAATTAATGTAGCTTCATAGTAAGTAAATCTTGAAGTTTGGGAATGTAAGCCCTCCTATATTATATTATTTTCTTTTTTCAAGATTGTTTTGATTGTTCTAGGTTATTTGCACTTCCATATAAATTTTAGAAGAGCTTATCAATTTCTAAAATAAAAACTTGCTGGGATTATGATTGGCTTGTGTTGAATCTGTACCACAACTTGGGGAGAATGGACATCTTCACAACATTGAGTCTTCCAATCAATTAACATGGTATATCTCACCATTTATTAACGGATTCTTTGCGCTCATTAATCTCATGTGGATTCAGTGTAGAGGTTTTTTATGTATTGCTAAATTTATCCTTAAGTTTTGGTTTTGTATTATCTTAAATGGAACTTTTAAAATTTTATTTTCCAAATCTTTGCTCTTAGGATATTGACTTTGTATACTGTGACCTTGCTAAATTCACTATCAGGGCTAGTAGATGTTTTGTATATTTTTTAGGATTCATTATACAGACAATTACGGCATATGCAAATATTAACAGTTTTAATCTTTGTTTCTAATCTTTATGCCTTTTACTTGTCTTATTTCACTTTCTTAAACTTCTACTACAATGTAGAGTAGAAATAGTAAGAGATAATGTCTTTGCCTTGATTGTTCTCTTAAAGAGAAAGTATGAACTCTTAAAGAGAAAAATGTGGAACTCCTATGAATTTTCATGCAATCCTTGCACAAGATTCATGCTGGTCCTCTCTGTACTGTTCTAACATTAGTATATATGTTGCCAAAACAAGCACGTATTTCCTCTGAAAATCTACGGCTTCTCTGAGGTCAGAATTTATGATCGAGTCATCTTTCTAGTCCATGCACCTAGCAAAATGCCTCAAACATATAAGAATTCCAAAAAGTGATTTTTAAACAAATGAATAACAGGATTAATTTTAAAAAAAGAAGACTGTTTTTAAGAGATAATTCTAATAAGAACATAGGAACATATTTCCCAGAGGATTTCCATGTAATACTTATTCTGAGAGAAGACTCAATGTATTAATTTAAAAAACTTCTTTTGACAAATAAACTTGGGGAATTTTGGATTAAAAGAAGAATCAGATTTATCTATGTAATAGAGTAGACAATTTATACCTACAACTCACTTGAATAAAATTCTATGATATTTCTATGTAACTAAGTTCCTTTATAATCCCCATTTCTAGCGATGGGTAGGAAATAATAACGTAAACTTTCCAGTTACAGGTAACTCCATCTTTTCCTGTTTAAAATCTTCTCACTTAATGTAAATGTTCACTCAATTTAAAGTTTACACTCTCTTTAAAACACTTTTTCTCCTCCAGATGGTGTCCCACAATTTCCTTTCCAAAATGGTGTCTGGAATTGGGAGAAATGTCTCCTAGGCTTTCTCTTGCTGAACTCTGTGATTGAGGTCTACCTTGTCTCACCTAACTTTGGGCAGTGGCTTTTTTTAAACTGCATCTGGTCCTCAAGTGACTGTAACAGGTGTAACTCCTCGCCTGTTCTCAGCAAAAGCAAAGTCCTGAAAGCCCTATCCTCGTCCTCATTTCCGGATGTTATGCTTCTCCTTGGTTCTCATTGCTTCTCATTGGTTCTCAATCCTCAGCTGCAACTTCTTTCTGCTTTACTGCTTTTCATATGAGAACACCTTACCATTTACTATGGTGACCCTGGTAGATCCACTGTCTTATTTCTCAACTATTTTTCAGTTGCCCCAATGGGAGCATGGAAGGAATTTTGAATTCCTTCCACAGCATACATCTGTCAAAGGAGATTCCATTGGCAAAATTCCCTGATGTTTTTCTGCCTAAATACGTATACAATCTTTTCTATTCCAATGTGGTCATCCTATATTGGCACACAAAGGGGTCCTGCAAGTCAGTGTCCTTTCAGAGATATAACTGGTAGGAGGAGTGCACACACCCTAGTGTTTCAACTTCCCTTCCTACCTGCCCAGGGTTTTCATCTCACTTCTCTGGCACTCTTTGGATCAAGGCCCATGGAGGTGGGGGCACCGGAGTCCTGAAGGATCCAAGTTGCTTCTTTATCTTCTACCTATCGCTTCCAAATATCTCATCTTCCCCTCATGAAAAGTATCATGTTCCTTTCTCTGTCTGGTAAGCACTCCTTATACACTACTGCTTTCTGATTAACCTCTCAACCTTTTTTGGTAAAACTTAGAGATCTATGATTCCATTAAGGCTGGATCTTAATATATAAAAGATCTTTTGGAAAGCAACTATGCTAACTGCTATACCACCAACACTAAAAGATCTTTTGGAATTTATGAATCAATTCTCTCTCAAGAAAGTTGGGATTTCAAGAACTTTTTTTAGCCTTGGTCTTCACAACTCACCTTTTGGAAGTTTAATGTTGAAAATTGACTCTTTCTCTTCAAATTCCCACTATAATTATTCTAATTTTCTCTAAGATGTTAAGCGCTTCAGATAAAACAAGGTGGTGATCATGGGTAATGCAGAAGAGAAAAGCACAGTACTATCTTACGTTACTCAGGACTTCTCAACGCTTTTAATGTACTAACAGATTTTATGACTCTACAAGCATGGGGGATATGCTCTATAGCATTTCCCAACTTATTTGAACACAGATCCTTTTTCTTTAAAGAACATCTGGCCAGACTAACACTCCATTGGAAATACTCTGAAGAGCAAAAGGATGCATTAAAGGAAAAATTGGAACCAAGGGTGCCAGTTAAGAGGCAACTTCATTTGTCCAGAAGAGAAGTGATGAACATCTGAACTGGAGAAATGGCAGTAGCCATGAAGAGGAGGGCCAGATTCCTCTCTACACTAATACTAATTCTTCTCTAATACTAAATAAGTATTTCGAAAATTAAATTACATCATCTGGTAAGAATATTTACTCTAAGTAAATGGGATCTTAAATATTTCTATCTTATCAATAAATTTTGTAAATTTCTAAATTTCAAGAAAGCAACTGGATGAGAACCAGAGGCATATCTATATGAAATAGATGTGGAAGGAAAACATATTTCTTTTGGGTTTAAATTTAAGGGAAATTTTCCCAAGATACCCAATTATGTTTTATTCTGCCCCTCTTAGTCCATGAAGTGTATTAGAAAGTTCCCCTTGACTTCTCAGGATCTCTAAAAACAGACCTACCAATGGAATGAAAAAGACTGAAAAAAAAATTCCCAAATGAGCAAGTCAATGAAATTCTGGATGAAAAGCAATTTCAATATTTTAAACACCAAATGTTTTTCTAACAACATGTTGGAATATCTTTCATCAGCCTCCGCTGGTTTATACTGTTCACTTACTAAGCCTGGTATGATGTGTTTATTGTAATGTAATTTGAATATAGGAGGGAAAAAAAGACAAATTTAGTTATGAAATCACATTAATTAATATTATTAAATATGGTGTAAGACATTGCAAATGTTTCAGGCTTTATAGAAGTGAATCATCAGAATAGAATTGGTGATTTCTTAACTAAAGACAAAAAGATATTGCTGTGCTTCTTTCTTTAGTGAGAATGTGACAATTAAATAGAAATTGTAATAAGATATGTTCCAGAAAAATGGCCTCTTCCTCTATATCCTTCATATAGTTATTCCAAAATTACATGAAAAAAATAACAATAAAGGAAATAACAAATTGGGGAGCGTGCAGATTGCTGGGAAAAAATGTCCATAATCATTTCCCTCCCTCCCTTTCATTCATGCCCCTTTGCAATGTGACTTTGCAGCTACTTGAATAAAAGGTGGGCTCTGCTTTCCCCTACTTTGTATCTGGTCTGACCTTGTGACTTGCTTTGACTAATAGAAAGCAGTGTAAGCGGCATCACGCCAGTTGCAAGTCTAGGCTTCAAGTGGCATTGGCACTTCTACTGGAACTCTTCCCAGCCTCCAGGTGAACAAGCCCGAGCTAGCCTGCTGGGCGATGGAAAACCACATGGAGCAAGGACGTACCATCCCAACTGAAGGCATCCTAGACCAACCAGCTCTGATAATTGACTGTAGGTACATGAGGAAGACCAGTTGAGACCAGAAGAACCGCCCAGATAGACCCAGCCCAAATTGTCAATCTGTATAATTATAGAATAACTAATAGTTGTTGTTTTAGGCCTCTAAATTTTGAGGTGGTTTGTTATTCAGTAACTAATTCAATGGTTCAAATTGTTTCTTTCCTTAACTATTTTAATCATCTCTCAGTATTTTACCTCCCTTCTATCTTTCTACTCTCATTCTTCCTCTATGGTGCCGTCAATTTAATTTCCTAAACACTATTCTTATCCTATTACTTCCTACTCAAAAAACTTTCAATGGCTCCTGATTGCACGTGTAGTAAAGTCTCAACCACTTTAATCTATTATTCAACGCCTTTCATGATTTCTCCACAACTTAAGTTTTGAATCTAAGCTTCTGCTACTTGTCTTCGTTCTGCCCTTGATCTTGTCAAAATGAGTTATGATAAGTCCTTGACTATGATACACCCTTGATTGAAGAGTCCATCATTCATTTAATAGGCATCTTACTCCACGGCCTAACGGATGGTAAGTTTCTTTTGAAATTGATTCTAAAATAATTCATGGTATTCTGGACATTAAAATATAAAAAGATAATGTGACTAAAAATTAAAGAGAGAGTCCTCACTGTTTTCCACATGTCTTATATTTCCTGCCACCTGTCCTTGTCTAGAGCAATTCCCCTTGCTCTATATGCTCCAGGTCTACATATTCAAAACCCACCTATCTAAAAATCTATTCAAATGTCCCCTTTTTTAGAAATCCTTGAGAACTTTTCTCTTTGCTAAGCTAAATGTAATCACTCCTCCATGAACTCCCCTGGAAAATGATTAGAACCACTCATAGCCACTTGTCACTTCCTACTTGAAATTAGATATGCTTTTTCTTTACTGTAAGATTGTCTGCAGGTTGAGGGCAATTCAGTGTTTACTGAATATTTCACACTCTCTTTTTGCCATGCCTACCCAAAGTTCTAAGTACAATGTCAATTGGGTATTGCACAATATATAGTTGTTAAGCAAATAACTCAATGAAAAACACACATTTAGTAAACCTCAGGTTTCTAACACTTCATTTTCATTCTACCACTAATTAACCACATGACCTTAGACAATTTATTTAACCTCCCAGGGCTGAGGCCTCAAATGACATAATAGATGAGATAATGGGTGTGTGAATACTCTGTACAAACTATAAACTGTAAGATCAGTTCCAGGTATCAGCATTGTTTCCTCTTCTGAGAAGTGAGGCAATTGAACCTGATCTAATTCAAAAATGGTCTGTAAGGAACATTCCACAATGACATAAGTGCAAGTTGCTGCTTTTTCCTTAAGTGTATTGGCTTAAAGTGTGAGGTGACTTAAAAACCCATTATAGAACTTGCCTCTTAGCTTCTCTTGGTAACTGATGTATTGGTGAATCCCTTTGCACCATGCGGACAGGTCAAATGAGACTAGAAGTATTAGGAACAAATGCTAATCAGGAGTCTCTCCCACACTCTGAGAACAAAGGAGCCACTCTCACAAAGAAAGAGATAGGTGTTATTACAGCAATATAAATCACCCAAGAGTTTCGTTCAGAACTTTTTTTATGAGCTAAGACTTTTATTAATAAAAATATATTAAAAACATATTAAAAGTTCAATATTTTAAAGAATCACCCTTAGGAAATAGGCATATGGTGATTGGTGTTGGCTGTAATGATATACCATAATTATTGTGAGCACTACAGAGTCTTGAGTCCCACATCTCTTCATTGTGATGGATTTTCCAGTTCAGTTCAATACAATTCAATTCAAATCACTTTGATTCAGTTTATATTTGTTTCAATTCAAGGTAACATTATGATATTGTGGAAAGAACATTGGCTTTATCTGAGATTTTAGAATTCATGGACTTCAATATCAACTACTGCTTGTATGACATTTAGCAACCTACTCATCTCTCTAAACTTTAATTTCCTCATCTTCAAAAAGGGAATAATATTAGCAACCTCATAATAGATATAACGTCCCCAGCACAATGATCATATCATCTTCCTCCTACTCCCTCAATTCATGTCAGTTCAATTTGACTTAATTCAACGAACATCAACTATTTATCAACTACAATGCAACTACGATAGACGTAACAATGAATTATGGTAGCATCATTGCAAATGTGGGCTTCTGAGAAGCCCCTGCAATTCAAAAGCTTATCCCTAGGAAAATATGTGTAATTTGATTAAGTGAGGAGTGAGGTTGTAACGGGCAATGATACAGATGTATTTAGTATAGTACACAAAGTGAAGGGAAACTTGGAGATTCCATGCCTATGAGCACATTAAGATCTTCATAAAACTCAACAAGAGTTTATCACACTGTGGCAAATGTTGGAATCTCAACCAAAACTTCCCAATTCCAATGATGACTTCTGACTTGACAGGAGATGTTACAAAGTTTTCTACCAGCTCTGAACGTTAGTACATTCTCTCATTTAGGAATTTAATTGCTCTTAAGTATTAATGAAACTTATAACATAATATAAATAATTCATAACACTGAAGTTAAACTGTTCTTCTGACTTTTGATTACAATGACACAAGGAATTTGTAAGAGTTTAAGGGTATTTTAGACAGAATGTGTTATGATATTGTAACAAACAGTCCCCTAAATCTCAGCAGCTAAAAACATGAAGTTCATTATTTATTTGCTCCTGCAAAGTCTGTTATATGCTGGGTGACTCTCCCAAGCAGCTTTCCTTCATGTGATGACTCAGTGGTCCAGGCTATTGTTGCTTTGTCATCTCAACAAACAGTCTCCATGCTCTCCATCCAAGGAGAGATAAGGGAGACTGGAAAATTGTGTGTGGGTTTTTCTTTACCTCCGTCTGGGAGGAACGCATGTCAGTTCTGCTTATGTTTCTTTGGCCGTAGTTAGTCACATGGCCTTGCCTTACTGCAAGAGGACTCGGAAACATTGACTCTCTTATGCCCAGAAAGAAAAGAATGACCAGATATTGATGCTTTATTAATGTCTAATCCAGTGGGGAGATCACAAAGGAAAGCCCAATGTTTTCTCTGTGAAATTTCGGTGTCTTGGTACACCCTATTTCCCAATAAAAATGAAAGTCTCCTTGAATTTTAGGAATACAGTTGTCTCCCAAAACCAGGTCAGTGGACATGGCCTTAATGGAAGAATGAATGAATCTAGGTATTGCAAGGGTAGACTATACTGGATCCCTCTTGTATCCCACTACTTCTGCTCAGCCGGACTTCTTTCTCCAGCAGCTGCTGCAATAATCAGTCCCACATGGGCTTTGATTAGCTTCACTCAGGTGCAACCTCACTTTGGGACTATGTCATGGATTGCTCACTTCATGTCCTGGGATCCTCTTATGCTGCAGCATGGGACATGTACAGGATCCCACTCAGAGACTGGAAATGTGAATGAATTAAGGGATTAATACATAAATTATTTTCTCTTCCATCCCCCAGGCAGGTAGGTCTGAGATGCACTTTATAAAGCTTCTCAGAAAGTCCCATGGGATGAGCAATAGTCACATAGTGGTGGCCAACTTGATCATGCATCCTTGTCTTAGCTTTTCTGCCTTTCCTGTTTCACTCTCCCTATCCCTCACTCCTGTTTCCTCTTCTCATATTAGGAGGAACTTGGGCTAAGACTGAGTATAATAGGACAATTTTTAAAGCTTGAAACTCCTCCATACTCCACAACTCTTAATATGGTAGACTGGTAAGGGCAAGTTTGTATAAGGGGCCAATGAGACCCTAGGTAAGAAAAGACTGAAATGTCTTTCCCTTTGAGGTCCAAGGTTATTAGAATGGTTGATGCATCAAGACACCCTCAAGTGAGGGTGGTCAGCAGCAGAAGACACTCAAGGTCCCTAAAGTGAATTTTCTCATAAGGGTGGAGGTAGGTCTCAGCTGTTGACCTAGGGCAGTGTTGAGCACAGTGTGAAGGTAAGGTTGGAAATGTCATCTAACCTGGACTTTGTGAACATGCTTGAGACAGGCTAGCTGTGCATGTGAGTGTAATCTGGGAAGCTATAAAAATGGAAGCCCAGTCCTAAGGCAGTGTGGGCCATGACTGATAAGGATTATCCTGAGGGGAAGTGCTTCTTTTCCTGCCTGCCTTGTAAGTTACTGTGCTGAGCAGCAATGTCAGAGTTGGTGCATGTTGGTCATCAGTCAATGAGTGGGATTGCATAAGGCCTGTTCTGTGTACAACACAAGATTCTGTAGGTCTTCCTGCCAGAGACTCTTGAAACTAGAGCTGGGCCTGAGAACAGAACAAGCTGTGGCAACGGTAATATCAGAGTTGCTGCTGTGTGGATGGAAGCCTCCTTACCCCACGGGGGTGTGCCTGGAATTCACCTGAGTCAGTGCAGCAGGGCACTGGAACTAGATGAAGCTGGCATTGACCCAGGAAGAAGAGAGTTTTGTTTGTGGTTGCCAAAACGGAAGCTGGATTTGCAAAATGAGTCTTTTAGGCTTTACATAAGAATCCAGATCATAAGGAGACACCACGGTATGGACATCTCGTGACCCAAATGCAGTGAGTTCCTGGCATGTTTCTAATCCTGGTCACTCAGAGGTGGGAAACTGAAGCTATTTAGGCTAGAGCTTCATGAGAGTTAAGATTTCTTGACTTGTGGCTGTTGTGGTTTTGTGCTGTGTTAACTTAGCTAAGTGGAAACTACATTTTCCAAAATCCCTTCCCTTTATGGCTCCAGGCTACAGTTGGCCACCAGAAAATTCCAGATGGGGCTGGGAAGGCAGAAGGGAAGCAGTAGTTGTGTTTATGCTGGAAAGTTGGTGTAGGGCCAGGGGTAGTTGTAGCTCACACATGTTGTCTGAGGTGTGCTGGCTCACCTCAGTTGGTGGGGGACGCCAACACAGCCAAACCTCCTTCCCCTCTAGCCAGGTCTTCTCCTTTGGCTTCTCTGACTCCTGGGCCAGGATCCTGTCTACTTCCATGACAATGGGCTGGCGTCTTCTCCTGCAGATCATTCACATTAACACAGTTGGGAGCTCAGAGGTGGTGTGACACCTCTGTGGGTTCTACTTTGTCCTCATGGACTCCAGCTTGCCCTTGCCCTCCCCTGTTTCACAACCATTTTTCCTTTTCCACTGTCAGCCCTGTTGATGTCATGCCCAGAACCAGATGCAAAAGCAGTGGCCCTACATACACCGTTTCACCAGCAAGCAGAACTCTACATGATAAAATCTCTACGATAAGCCCCTTATTTGATATTACTCCTGGTGAATTTGCTTTTCTGATCAAACTCTGCCTCACATCCTGGCCAAAAACAAAGATTTCTGTTTCTCGGCTTTGGTCCAGAGGTGTTTCAACCTGTTTTGGCCCAGTTTCCCTTGTGCCGTGTAGAGTATGAGTGGGGAAGAGGGGAGATTGGGGTGGGAACAGTGGGTTGTGAGCAAGTTCTCCAGGGGATGTCCCCAGTGTTAACACAGCAGCACAGCTGATGTTACAACATTAAATCCCTACAGGGAAGAAGGAAGTGAGGAGATGAATGGAGCAGGCAAGGTTGCCTCGGGAGGGAGAGCAAATGCCTCAGTAAGAGGAAGCAGCAAATCCCTCAAGCCAACTGTTATCAGGTAGAATAAAGATATCACTATTGCTAGGTTAGATTTTCCTGAAAAGCTGGAAATTCAAATTCTTATGCAAAATTTCCCAATTTTAAATGTCTATAACAACAACAAAACCAAAAACTAATAATTTTTTTTAATCAATGTTTAAACCTAACAAATCCTGTTTATAGGCAAGATTTATCCCAGGTTAAGCATGAACTCCAGAGTCAAATTACCCAGGTTCAAATCCACATTCCACCACTTAATAGATAGGTAACCTTGGGCAAGTTACCTCTGTACTTTGGTCCTTAATCCATAAAATGAGACTAATAGCACCAATCTCATCAGATGTCTATGAGGATCAAATGAGTTACTCATATATTTCCCTGTTTCTGAGACACTTCTGAATGTAAGATGAATCTTTATTTTATGTGTCCCTAAGAAAGAAAAGATGACTGCTAATTAACCTATGACACAATGCTTTCTTATCACTTAGAATTGTTGTTTCATAATTATTGAAAGAGCTCTTTCAGAGTTATTTTGATATAGATTTTTATCATTTATCACTCTTGGGCACATATATAAAGGAAATATAAGTGAAATAATTTGGTTTGATATTCTTAAAACCTCTCTAATATCATGAGTCTGACAACTATGAATTAGTTTTCAACTCTGTGTTTTTCCACACAAATCATCCTTGGTGCTATTAAGAGCATTGGTGATGTAGCATTTCTTAAAAGAGTGCTCCACCATTGTCTGTAGGAATTTATTCCAAGTTTCTGACACTCCTAGTGAGAGTTTTCATGCTGACACTTTCTTGATCTTACCAGAAGATGTCAAATGGAGAATTTTCAGACAACAGAAAGACTAGTATTCCTTTTTTCAAATGATCCTTAAGTTAAAAATTGTTGGCTGAACATTCAAAGGATTTCGGTTGTTCAGTCATTCACCAGGAATAACAAAAAAAAATTGTGCATATACAAACATCGGCAGCTACATATTAACTGCTGTTTGGCTGAGGGTAACTGTCAAAATGTCATCGACTGTAAGATATTTTCCTACATATTAAAATGTAAAAAAAATAGTGTATTAAATTTCATCCAATAGAGGCTTTGCAAAGCTCTTAGAAGAGAAAGCAGTATCTAAATGTGAAGATAAATAAAATCTGTATAGAGGAAAAAGCTACATGTTTATTTTTACTTAAGTCTCAGTTCTAACGTGAATTACCTGTATGGCCTTCCTTAAGACATTAATCTTGTTGTCTATAAAATAGGTATAATCTGAGTTGTACTAACTGCCTGTGACAACACACGGGTGAACGGATGGTCACGTGTAGAATGTCACGCTTATGTCAATTCAGCCAACTGGAGTCTGAGGGTTGGAAGAGTCAAACCCGGAAAAGAAAGAAAGAAGCACAAAACCGTCATGGGTTGGGTCTCCTTGGGAGCGGCAGATTAAACCAGTAAATTTCCTCGGAAAAGTAAAAATAAAAGACTCATAATATTGGTTTTGGCCACAAACGTAACCTGTTGAAGGTGAGAACAAATAAGAAAACTTGAGCTGGGAAGACAGAAAAAAGCAGAGACAACATATGCCTAAGTTGGACATTCTGGTTGGGTGGTCACAGACAAGAACGTCCAAGTCGTTCTGTCTGACCTAGGACATCTGGCCGCAGTGAGTCCAGGCAGAGGCGTTGTTTGTGATGCTGAGGTCCTGGGGCCCCATTTGTCCCTTGAACCTGGATCCCGAAATCCCTCCTCTGAGAGGAAAACAATGTTGCTTCAGCTTTTTGGTTCTTAATTATATCAGTTCAGCTGCTTCTCCATCCTAAGCTCCTGGATGTATCAGAACTTAGAGAATGAGTCCAGAACCAGAGAGAAATCGGGCAGAGGAAGGTCCACCCCTCTCCTATCCCACCTTCCATGGTCATGAATGATTCTGCAAGCTGAATGGGGCATGGTATATTTCATTTACAACGATTGTACAACAGCTGTATAATCGATGTTGTTGAAGCTATGAGTGTTGCTCAGAGTGTAGCATAAATGTCCACAGTGAGCTGCACATGTGAATAAGAATAGTCCTGCCTGCATAGTAATTGGTATTATTATTGGAATGAATGGGAAAGCCACATATGGATGAATGGGTGGGGCTGTGAAAGGGTGCAGCATGAGAGACTAATGGTAGCGTTTATTTTCTCTTACCCATGCCTGCTCTCTGAAATAACCAGCCAAAGGAGGTGGAGGAAAAGGGTAAGAAGTGGGAATGTCATGGGGAAAGAGGGAAGCGGTTTATCCACTCTTCGATTTCACACCCTTTCCTCTGTCAGTGCCCACTCTTATTAATTGCAATAAAGTATGTCACATATCATCTTCCTGAAGAAAAATATCTGTCTGTTACAAAAGGGTAGAAGGATAGGCTTAGGTAAAGGGGGTGGGGGTGAGGGGGAGACATAGGGAAGAGAAACACTTCAGGTTAATTGGAGCTGAGAATATAAAATAGTCGTCTTAAAGTGTGTGCTTCAGTTATGAGAAGGAAAGTGTCGAGATCATAATGTTTTCTGTGCAGGATTCAACACAGCATGGGTGTTTTAAAACAAGCGGTAATCATTTCTCATGGAGAAATTATAAGCTGCAGCTCCAGGCTCAGGACAAGCGAATGGGAGACTCGTTCTTTTCATCTCTCTGGGAGACACAAGGAGACACACAGTAGTTAGCGGCTGAGTCCCTTCAACCAAATGGCAGAGTTAGTGACGGAGAGAATTATATAGTTTAATTTGCTCAGTGCTTTATTCATTCAGAAAGAAATGACACAGAATTCTTTGAGAATTCTGAAAAGTAGGAGAGAAGAAATTTTGGTTTGGAAAAACAAACCGTCTGGCTTCTAAAGAAATTGCAAACTTTGTAATCAGGAAATAACACAACATTGTTACAATGATTTCTTTGGCAAAGCCGGCTATGTTATTTCCTTTAAAGATGAGACCTTTTTTGAGCCTGATGCAAAAACAGCCTCTGCCCCATTAGACAGCGCTTTAGTGTGCTTGCTCTCGTCTGGATGCATCCACGAGGCATCTGAATCACTGTTAGGTCTCTGGTTAAAGATTCATTTTTACTAGAAATAATTTCTCTCAAGTAATCAACAATGCACTGTATAACACCAAGTTAAAAATTCTTAGAAATAAAGGCAGGGAAATTAGTTACAATTATTCACATAGTTCTCCAAAATGGTAGCACATGAGAAGAAAGAGGGGTCCCTCTCACCCTTTTTCTGAAGACCATCTTTGTTTACTTCATTCCCAAGTATTAAGAGATTGCATGAACCATTTGCATAGGATAACTAACATATACCACATCATTTGCACGTCTGCAAGTACACGTGAGTAACCGTAATTACACGTGACACCAATTACTCTATTACTTTGTATTAAATTATAATGGAAAATTCCACTAGAGAATTGAAGCCTAATTGCATCTTAATTTGCATAATTTTGCATATTAATTACATCTCAGATGAATAATAAATTTCAGCAGATTTTTAATTTATGCATAGACACAAAAACAAGTGGAGAAATAATTTAGAAAAAAAAATACCAGCAACTATTACTTAGGGCATTCAACTAATTTTGCTTAGTTTAGCAAAACAAAACTTGGTTTGTTTAATATAGCATCTTTAGGCTGATTGCTGTTTATTGCACAATATGTCAGTCTTGAAACATAGGTGCAGACATGGCTTTTCTTAATGAAAAAAAGTGTTCAATTATAGTATTTTAAGTTTGGGATTTTATATTTTGATAAAACTGTCTTGGGGATAACATGGTTTAGTTGGAAATATCTTTAATTGTGATATATTTTTACTGAGGCTTAATTTCTGTTGCAGTTATTTTAAATGCAAGAGATCACAAAAAATAGAATGCAAAATATTTTGGCGAAGGAGATCATTAATAAAATACGTCAAATGCTTTCTTATTTTGAGTTTGCTATGCAGTCACTCAAGATTGTTTTAGAGATTTTGCATGAATGATTCAAGTGAGAAATTCCACACGTTTTTGTTTTGTGGAGTATAACAATTTAGGGGAATGGATTTTCAAGATTACTATTATTTTCTAATTGTTTTCTTTGTTTTTCATTGCCTGCATGGTAAACAGCAACACTTCTTAACTGCCTTGGTTTTAAATGGAGTCACCCTGGCTTTGGATTTATCAAACAAACAGAAGGTATATTTCTCGGAGATAATTAATGTATTTTTAGTTTCATAGCTGTATCTAGCTTGACAGTCACCGACTTAGTGTTCCTCAAATGACAGTATGTAACTAAAAATTCATTTCATCCACCTCTTGCCTCAACCCAAGCCTTACTGCTTCCTGCCTGCTGCCACTGTTAAAGGGGGGGGGGGGCACCCCTAGCTCTGCCTCCACTAAGTCTAATACTGTGATCATTTGCCAAATTATACAAAAGAAGAGGATGACAACGTCCTAATAAATCAGGAAACTGTCAAGATTAATAATCTCAGCCGTCATCTGTTTTCCTATAAAAGCCCTACTGGCAGCAAATATTTTCCAGTTGGTTTTGCTGTTCTGTTGGTGCAGAAACTGGACCTGTGCCAGCCTGGTGCCGTGTGACCTCGAAGAGGCCATTCTATATGTCTTTTATCACATTAATCTGGATTTCACAACTGTGCTGGTTCAAAAGGCTGTTAAGCAAGAATTCTTTACAACATATGTTCCCCTTCTCCAGTTACCGATCACTGTTATTATTTGTTGTTTGATAGACAACACTTTGAGCTAAGGGTTTAAATTTGTCTTCGTTTCCTTATATTTTAATATTTTCTGTTTGCATCAAAAAAAGTTTGACTTGCTTTTAGGCAAACTAAGACCAATGGGAAAATAAAGACCCGTCCGTGCTCTCTTTATTCCATGAATTTGTATTAGGTGTTCGACTCTGGTCTTTGGTTTCTGTTAACCAGTTACAGTCCTAGGAACACCTTTGATTATTTGAACGTTTAAAAGCTGAAATACCTCAGCTATCAAAAATAGAGCTGTGTCGATGATTGCACGGGTCCCTTTACTTTTTTGTTCAACCCTTTTGACCAGGTTCTTATATTAAAGAGAGATTTAAGCTGGATGGATTCCTCAAAAGACCCAAACCTTCCAACATTTAAGCAATGGTTCCCTCTTGTGGCAATACTTGAGTACTGCGATTTGAGAAAGGGGGGAAGTAAAAATCTCCTGCGACGGTAAAACGGATTACTATGAACCATACTGTATTAGTCTACTTGCAGATTGCATTCGGAGGCCTTCCCAGATCTTCCAGGCCTTTCTTACCTAGTTTCAGCCAGTTACAAGTTTTGAAATTTATTGAGAAAGAACAGCCAAGCAGCCCAATGCTTATTACTGACAGTATTAGGGGAAAAAAAAAAAAACTCCTTTGGGGTAAAGTGTCCACTTTTTAAGACAGTTTTGAAGATGTTAATATGGATGTTGGAAAAAAGGCAGTTTAGGCTTTCATTGAAGTCTTCTGAAATGGATTTAGAACTTCATTATTCAAAATATTCGTTGTCTCCTGAGGGAATATTACAAATATAGAATTAAATCTAGACTATGCTTGTTCTTTCAGGCATTTTATCCTCCAAGTTCATCTGAGAGGGAGAAAAGAATCTTACACTTAACCAGTTGCTCAAAGCTGGTCTTTCCAAGCACCTTTGATATATGGTCTCAAACATTTATTTTGAGTCCAATTTCCCCCGGGGCCACCGTCTTTTACACTCTCCAAATTACTGTGATAAAGAGCATTCTTCTGACACAGCAACTGTAAACAGCCCACAAATGCTTTCTCTCCGTGCTAAGCTATGTTCAGAACACAACAGCCGAGAGACGTCCCTTAAGTAGATTTTTTTCTTAAGATCATGTTTAACGTAAAAGTAAAGTGTTGTTGGTAACGGAGACAAGAAGTTGCCCTCGTGGTCTCATGACTGTAAGTATCTACGAAGGACTGCGGCCATCCACGTAAGATGGGTGCGATGTTTTTTAATACACTTCAAAATCCTGAGTAATAAAAAATGCTGTCTTTCAATTCTGCTCTAAGAATCCTTTTCAAAGAATGAAAGCATTCGTATTTGTGAAGACATTTCCAAGTCAGAAGCCTTCTCATTCACCACAGAGTTGATTTATTTTGAAGTGGTACATGGGAACTGAGGTTCAGCATGGAGATGGACACTAGTTCTGGGTTTCCCCTGGAGGGTCGTAGAAAGAGAGCTAGTTGCCAAGAAGCGAGAGCATAGAGATCATATAATGATTGACAACATGCTACTCACTCTTCTGATTCCAGGTGAACTCCTCCTTCTCCAACTTCCTCCCCCTCCCCAGGCTCAGCCTCCAAGTTACAAGTCTCTTCACTTCATTGCGGAGGAGGCAAGGACACCACAGCCCACCTCCGCATCTTTTACTCACCGGCCTCCATTTTGTGCAGAAGTGCACAGGCAGTTACATTTTAACTATCCACCTGCCATGTGAGTCATAGAAGAGCTCATGTAAGGGAGGAAGGTTGTAGATTCAGGAAACAGGGCCAGCATCAGCTTAATTTTTAGCCCTAATTCCAAAATTGAAAAGAATAACTTTCTCGTCAAATAGTGACCTTTAAAATAATTTTTTGGGCCGGCCCTGTGGCATAGCAGTTAAGTGCGCGCACTCCACTGCTGTGGGCCTGGGTTCGGATCCCGGGCGCGCACCGATGCACTGCTTGTCAGGCCATGCTGTGGCGGCATCCCACATAAAGTGGAGGAAGATGGGCACAGATGTTAGCCCAGGGCCAGTCTTCCTCAGCAAAAAGAGGAAGATTGGCATAGATGTTAGCTCAGGGCTGATCTTCCTCACACACACAAAAAAATTTCTGTTTCCTATAGTGGTTCTTTGCTACCCCTTTCTATCCTCCCTGGAGTTCGTGCCGCCCCTTCTATACCCCCTTTGCCATGCTCTCCCAGGGCTAGTGTGAACCCCAGGAGTTAGTGCCCAGTCTGCTAGGATGCTTGTCCCTAGACTTTCCTTTCCGCCTTTTTGTTCAAAATAACAATATAAAATTACTTGAGATAATGACCATGACAAGCTCCCCCTACAAAGGCACAATTGTTAGCATCCTGTGGACACTTTCAAAAAATCACCATCAACTGTTGTGTGTAGAATATGTACCCTCAAACTCCTAATCTCTCCCTGTACTTGCTCACTCTCTGTCTGTCTCTGTCTCTCTCTGTTTCTCTCTCTCTGAGATTAACAGTGTAATTCATTAGCACAGGAAAAAAACAAAATAAAAATCCATTTGGCTCTTTACCATCCTTCCCTTGGGAGAACACAGAGGCCCTTGGAAGTTTGCAAAAAAATAAGGAAATAGAGCGAACTGTAACCCAGAGGCAACTAGATTTTGAAGATCCAGTAAAATGTCGAACAAAATATTTGGAATTTGGGGCTGAACTATATTTTCCAGATTTTTGTTTCCCCAAAGAAAGGTTTCTAAAAAAATAAAAATAACCATATATTCTAACGAACATTTATAAAAGAAAAGATACCTTAAGAACAAAGGAATAGGTAGAACCTAATTTCAGAAAATAAAAAGGACATACTTTTACGTTGGCTATATTCAGCTGTAGAAAATAATCACTCCACTTTCCTTACTTTTTCCTTTGTGCTTCCATCGGTCAGATCAGTTCAATTTCAATCTAGAGCAGCACTGGTCCACACAGCAGCCTCTGGGAGTCACTAGCTCACCGATTTTGTCCCTCAGGGCCCTGGTCAAATACCACTTCTTCCAAGAGATTCCCCTTAATTTCTCGGGTCAGAATTACCAACTTTGTCATTTAGGCTCTCATCATGCCTTGTTTTTCTTTCATCATTTTATTTTGAATCTGATAGGTATTTAACTTACCTCCATCTCCAGAGTGAAAACTCCTGAGGTTAGGAATTCCTATAACTTGAGCATTTTTTAAGAAGCATTCCATCAATTTCGGTTGGCTAAATGAACCCAAATCTAAAAGAAAATGATATAATTTATGCAGGAGTTGATTTTTCCTTCTACAGACCGATAATTCCTTATAGGCACGCAGAAAATAGGTTAGAAATGTTAGGAGGTGGAATTGATCACCTTTATAAATGCTAGCAATGAGGGCAAGTGCCCAAGAAGATGTAAATTTCCCAAATGGTTCTCTCTATGTTCAACCTGCCAATATATAGATGTATAAAATAATATAAAATATATAAATATATAAAAAATACGCATGTATAATAAGATTTCAAGAACCTTCTTCTTATTAAGACCACAGCCTAGTGTTTAGATATGGGGAGGAAAATATGTATTTCTTCTCGGTCTTGCTCCTGGCCAACCACTTCTATTTTTCAGATTCTCTTTGGTGAACTAGACTCCTGATAACTAGGGTTCAGAGGTCCTCAGCTATCATGGGCTTGTGGTTCTTTAGAGTTAGAAAAACTGTTGGAAATAATCTGTCTCAACCTTCCAAATATATGGAGGAAGAAATCAAGACTGAGAAAGACAAACAGGTCTTCTGACTTCCCAGCCAGTGTTTGCCTCATTCAAACTATTAGATTGACAGAAGGGAAAATCATGTGGCAATTTGTGCTTTTTGAAAGAGAGAATTTTAAGAAGTAATCTAATTATTTTTATATTGCATTAAGAAAGGGAGAAGGGAAGGAAGAGTAAGCCACCAAAATCAGCAAGGCGAACTCTACGGAAAACCTGCTTTTCGTCAGCTGGTCATATCCTTGGGAGCCAGAACAGGGCCCAGAGGAAAATCCAGGACTGATCCATTCTTGGCAAAAACTGTTTTTTGGGGGAGTAAGCCGCCCACTAGCCTTTTTTTCCTCCCATCTTCTAGATAAAAATGAGTGTTTAAAAACTGCGCTAAAATTTTCAAAAACACCTTAAAAAGATTCCATTACTTAAAGTGATTTGGATAATTGTGTTCAATGGTAGCCATTATTTAAAAATATAATTAGTTGCTGAACTCAGAGAAGGAGGGAAATTTCTGCAGGTGTTTCTCATTATTTGCTATGCATACAAAATATCTGCATAAATTACCATTATTATTCCAATGTATACTAAGAGACAATAAAGCATTAGCAAGCAAAGAAGAACGCTGTTGACCCACAGACTGTGGGAGAGGCCTGGATCCACAGTAATAGTGTGCTGGCCTTCAGAGCTGTTGCTGCACATGTGCAATGGCATTCAGGATTGAAAGAAACAATTGTGCACCTGTAACAATATTACATACGGAACGTAACTCCATCATAAAGATATTGAAAGTGGAGGAGGGGGCAGGGAGAAACAACCACAAAACAATGTGAAAAGGAACAGTGTATGCTCTAATTGTTTCAAAAGGGTTTATACATGCTGTAGGTGGGTATCTGGGATATTTCTTTGAGTTTAAAGCCCCCATAGAACACAAATGTGGTGGGGGTTTTTTTAAGTATGTAGTGCATTTCACATTTTTCTTTTATGATATTTCTAGAGTTTGATGGCAGTGTTATTGTCAGTACAGTCTCACAGAACATTCTCTGATAGTGGAAATGTTCTATATCTGCCCAATCCAATCCAGTAGCCACTAGCCACGTGTGTCTACTGAGCACTTAAAATGTGGCTAGTGCAACTAAGGGAGTGATTTTTAAAATTTTGTTTTAATTAATTTAAATTTAAATAATCTCATATGGCTCGTGACTACTGAATTGGACAGCACAGAACAACTTAATTTCATTGAGTTGTCCTTGTCAATAAAAATAATAACTAATGGTCTTCTGAGTACTTACTATATACCAGGCACTGGGCTAATCATTATCTCAATTATTTACCACAACAGGTCTATGAGGTCAGTACTATTATGGTTGAGGAGACTGAGATCCATAGAAATTAAGTCACTCAACTTGAAGTCACCAGACTAGCATGTGAAGAAGTCAGGACATAATTTAGAGTCTGACTCCGGATTTCTCCCTATTGAACTTTTGTTAAGGTGGCATCATGAAACATGCTTCTGTAAGTCAACTTCTGCAAGTATATAACATGAGAAGAAATTATGAAAGAATGATACAGGAATGTGTCACATTGGAGATAAAGATTATCCAGTGACTGATCCAGTTCTTAATATTGACAAGATGGAAGCCCAGAGGAGCTGAGTTCAAACATATTAGTCAGTGGTTAGCAAGCCTAGAGTCAAGGCCATTGAGATATATATGTATATATTGAGGGTCCCAAACAGCATGTCACACAGTAAACACTCATAAAATGGTAAATTTGCATCCTGTAGGGAAATCTGACCCAGAAACCAAGACATGGAAGACATGTTTGGGGCCTGATCATTTGCAGACAAAGAGCAAAGGAAAAACACTAACTGGAAAATGAAGTAGGTTACTGACAGTTTGATACATAATTCTGCTTTTCATTTCTCATCCTTGCTTTGTATGAGTAATGCTCCACCAATATACCCCAGCCTCTTGTAGTTCAAGTATTCACAAACCTCCCCATGCTTAAGGCTCATCCAAGAAAGGAGTGATGCTAAGAGGTTGGTCAAGGGAATGAGGAAGACAGAAAACTGGTTCAGGTTATTTTTATCACCCTCATGTTGCAGTGGTTGATAACAAAAACCTATACGGAGTCTTGCCATCAGAGCTTTTGCAATATTCTTGGAATTCATGTAGTCTTCCTGGGGGTTTTCCATATCTGCATGTCTTTTGACTAGATATGTAGAATTATAGAACCCTTCTGGACTAGAGGGGTCCAGAACATGGAAGAAAACTTTCTTTTTCTCCTTAATTGTGTACTAGGCATATTACACATCTTAGGTAGATAAAATTACTCCCTTTGAACTTCAGAGAGGTTAAGTAACTTGCCCCAAATCACATAGCTAATTGAGTTAGAAAGCCGGGATTTGAACTCAGATCTATTGAGTTCCAAAAATTGTCACTCTCTTTGCTACTCAGACCTGCTCCTCACTGCCATATGGTAAGGTCTGTGATCCTGGCTTGAAATTCTGAATATAATCCAGTCTCATTTTTGATGTTCAACACAACCAGAGTTTCAAAGACACAAACCAATCTATCAGACTTGCATAATAACATGTCTCAAGATCCTTGCTGGTTGGGTTCCTTCCAACTAAATTAGAGTCCACACTCTCTATTCGTACTCCCTGCCTTGTGCCATCTCCCACAAAACTTTGCAAATTTCTAATTTTTCGCAGTAATTTTACTACTCACCTGTCCCAACTCCCTCTTAGGAACAGAGTTAATTACTCCTCCCCTGAGCTCCCACAGGCATTCTTCAGTTTTTGCCCTGTTGAACTGTACTATGGTTATTTTGGGGGGCACCCATATCCTCCACTCTGCTACGCAAAAGAGTATTCTATCCTTGCTCCTTTCTATATCTTCAGTAAATGAGAAAGTGCCTGCACACAGTAGGTGCTTAAATATGTGTTGAATTGAATCAAGCTTCAAGTTCACACAAACTCTAGCCAAATACTAATTAAACCAAGATATACTTTCTTTTCACATAGATAATATTATTGAGTGAGGTAGCTATAACCATGATATCTTTGTGATTGTATTTACACTTACAATTTATAATTTTTTGCTTCTGACTCTATTTCCCCGCAGGACTATGAGCCCTTTAAAGGGAGTATCTTATTTATGTCAGTATAGCACATATATTAAGAGCATAGACTCTGGAGCCAGACAGTCTAATGAGTCCCAACTCCTTACTAGTTTTATGATTGAATTGTACTTGGCTCTCAATTTATAAAGGTGACCAAGTGACAACATGGAGAGGTTGATTCCATTGAAAGAAACAAGAGGCATGGCACATCACTCGTAGCCACAGGATAGCACACCGCTCAGAGCCGCAGGAGGAAGCACCAGATTCAGTCAGGAGGCAGAAGAGAAATGAGAGGAAAACCTAGATCAGAGCTTTTATTTGGGTTTCTGTAGGAAAGGCAAGGCAAAGCAGAATAAACAGTTTAGGACTGGCTAATTTGAACAATTCCAGTGGGTTTGGGGCTCTAGGGATGGTCTTTACTTACCTGGTACCTGGGATGATTTAGGGCAAGGGAAATATAGACTTGGTGTGTGAGAGTTAGACACAGTGGGTGATTGGGAGGATGGACTTGGGACTGGTTGGTTTGCATATGAAAAGCTTGCTCCTGGCTGAGCCCCTTACTATCTCTGAGAATCTCCTTCCCCTAGGAGGAAGACTGTCTCTCCCTACTCAGCAAGATTTTTAAATATCAAAACCTCATAAGCTATAGAAAATAAAAAACATGATTAATACAATGACTTTAAGTTGCTCAACCTCTTTTTCTCACTTTCCTCATCTGTAAAATGGGGATAATAATAATTACAACATCATAGAGTTGTAGTGAGGATTAAGTGAATACATATATCATACAGAACAGTATGTGACATGTAGGAAATATGATGTAAAAATTGGCGATAATATTTGCCAGTACAACACCTCTCACCATGCCTCCCAAAAAGTAGGAGGTGCTTGAAAAGTACTGAACGAATGAATGCATGAATGAGTGAATAAGTTCCCATGATTGTGCACCTTAAGCAACCCACATTTTCAATTTCTTAGAGACAGAAAATGAATCCTTGGGTAAAAGTGGCACTGGAGTGGAAAGATGAATCCAATCTAGAGAACGAATAAGATTCCCAGCAACTAAAGGCTCTGCTGCTGTTTTCCTATAGTGCTTCTTTTAGCCCATCTATCTCTGTCTCAATATTTAAGGCAGGCATTTGTCTTTCAGGTTTCTTTTGGCATCATTGCAGTCATCAAATGAAACATAATTTCCCCCATCCATAACCCAGTGAAGTTTAGTTGGACTTGGTACTACTACTCTCACTCTCAATTTAAAAAAGAAAATTTGCATCTTCAGACATCAGCAGCATAAGACAACCTAAGAAATAAGCATGCATTAGGCTTCTAAATAGACTTTTCCTTTATTATCTGTATATAGCATCTATCTAATGGAAAACGAAGCAACAGCATCCATCTCTTTCTACTGCCATTACAATTCAATGGAATCCAATGAACTCTCTTTGTTACAAGCATAGGTTCTAGTACCATTCTCTACTTCTAATGAACCTGGCATCTCAGGTACATAGACATTTAGAATTGGAGAACTGGATAGTATTTAATCTACCCCCTAGATTTCCAAAGAAGAAAACAGATTCCAATGCCCCATCTGCCGTCTCTTGTCAACAATCCTGGAAAAAGGACTCATTTCTATGTATTTAGGACACCGAGAATAATGTCTTAAATAATGTCTTAAATCAGCATCGTGGCCTGATGAATGTAGATATTTTACTAGTATTAGTACAAGAAACTTACTTCATTGAACAATGAGGCTTGGAAATGTCCATCTAATGTACCCTTTATACCAAAAGCATGGAAGAAATAATTCATAGTATAACATGAACAAGTAACTAATCCTCGTATTCATAGGTGTAAATAGCTGTACTGGAAATGGCATGGAAAATTAGGAGGCCCAGATCTGCCAACCTCTAGCCTTGTGACTTTGTGTAAATTATTTAAACACTCAGAGTCTCTGTTTTCTTATCTGTAAAATGAGGACAATAAGACCGGATGTTCAAGATCTAACATTTTCTGGTTTGATAACAGGGTTTATACTCAAACTTTATGGTACTAATTATCTACAGGTCACTTTGGTAAGAATGAATATGAACACCATTTCACACAGACCCAATAAAGAATTAAGCAAACCACATGATAACCTCATAAATATGCTCTTTATACATTTATAATCCTTTTTAATCTATTGAGGCTATTCCCTATGACAAGAGGTCCACTTTAAAAATGAGTTGAGTTACAGGTCTTTATATAGCATTTATTTCTACACATTTGAAATAGGAAATGTTAGCTATTTAATTAGTCAGGTTCATAATTTAGTTTGTAAACTCAGAGACCATATCTAGGTTTTACATAATATTGATTACATGATCAGGGCTCATTAAAGGATAATAATTTAAAAATCACTTTTAAGTGTTAGCTTTTTCTAGCTAATTTCCTTTCCATAGGAATGCTTCATATTTTAATATATCACCTTTTACTCCTATTTATTTATTTATTTTTGCTCTAGAAAACTGGTGAGAATTAATCCAGAATGATGACAAATTTAATGGAAATTTAAATGAAAGTGTAATCTTATTGGAATTTCATTTTTGATGATATAATAATAGGCTTGTATAGCACCTTTCATCTATGGACCTCTAAGCACTTTACAAACATCAGTTAATTCGCACAACAATCCTGTGAGGTTGGCAATTATAATCATCCCCATTATGTAAATCAGGCAAGAGCAATACAGGGAGGTTAAGTTCCTCAGGCAACAGGAAACCAGTGGCAGAGCCAGCATCAGACCACAAGCTTTCACGTGCTTAACATTGCACACCCAAAAAGGCTTCTGGAAAGCCTACCATTTTTGTTGGTTGCATCAAAAACATCTCTTTTGAAAAGAAACAAAATCCCAAAGAGATGTCTAATTTTGTTACCCTTTCAGTGTTCCACACTGGTTGTGAAAGAACTGGAAGGGTATGGCAGGACAGCGGGGAACTTGCCTTGAAATGTGAAGAGAACTGGTACTGTCATGAATTTCCCCACCAGCAGGAGACTCCAGCTGTGATACACACTGATACATCAGCAACACTTGAAAGAAAAAAATATTAACCCAAATACTAATGTGAACATTGTTTATAACAGCAGAAATTCCTTATTGAGTGCTTATTGGTTGGTGGACCTTATGTTGGGTGTTTTGAATATGTTACCTCATTTTAACCCTTATAACAACCTGTAAGTGTATTAGTTAACCATTGCTGTGTAACAAAGCACCCTAAAACTCAGTGACTTCAAAATACATTTATTCTTGCTTGTATATCTGTGGGTTAGTTGGGGGTTGGTGATAGAGGCTGGGCTTGGCTTCAAGCTGCAGGTTGGCTCCAGGTCTGCTTCATGAACCTCTCGTCATTAGACGGTAGGATAGCTGAGGCATGTTTTTCTCGAGGCAAGCATACTTTAAACTATTACTGCATCATATCTACTGATATCCAATTAGCCCATGCAAGTTATATAGCCAAGCTCAAAGCCAAAGTGTGGTGAAGTGCACTCTGCCAAGCATGAGGCAATCGAGTTGCATGGCTGAACCCAGCATCAACGGGGTTGGAAAGCTTATTCCTCCCATGTAGTTGGTGGAAAGAGTGTGAATATTTTTGAATAATAATCTAAGCTACCATTGTAGTTACTCTTGTTCCCATTTTACAGGCAATAAAGTAGTCTGAAGGCAGGCAAAGCTTGGGAGTTTGAGTGTCTTTATTTATGTGTCCCAATCCCTGCTCCCACTGCTGTTTCTCTTTAAGCACCAAGTACATTATAGGCTGCTTTGTTATCCCTCAGATCATCCACTCAGAAGTGATATAGACCCACCTTCTCCTCTTCACTGGAGACTGATGATGATTTAAATTATAGAGCCATGGACTTCTCCATCCTGATTATGGATTAAGCAGGGGCTAAATAGCCCTTTTGGATTCTGTGCCTACAGTTCCTCATGGGACCAAGAAGCACTGAGCCCTCTTTATCCCTTCATCACCAGTGCATTTAAGACATTAAACCATCCTGCTGCATTTCAAAGAATAATGCAGACAATTCACAGAAAGCACACTTTAGCTTTTGGAGGTATGAATTAATCATGCCAGCTAACTAGATACAGAGTTCACCTAAGGTCTCTGACCTTCTCAAGATAAATATTAAATGTGTCAGACTTACTCAGTGGACGCAATGCAAATTACCAACAGTCCCTGGGTCAAGGATCTGAGAAGCCATAAGCAGTTCAAATAAATCAGATCATGAGGTCAGGCAAGAATTTTATTATTAATGTGAATATTGCACATCGTCCACGTACAGTTGTCTCCTGCCAATACCAGCAGGGACACTGGGAAGTGTGAGATGGGCTGGTTCAAATCCTGTACTTTTGTTGGCTGCTACATCTTTCAACTATATTTATAGGCTGCAAAATCAGGAACATAAGAAAAGAGAAAGATTTGCAACTTTACTAGTGTATGTCTGCTGGTTTGAAAGGAGCTAATAATATTTAATATCTGTGAAACTATGAAACGGATAGAAGTTGTAACATTCCAATGTCTGCTTTTCAAATTCTGTTTTGCAGAGTGCAAGGATTCCCTGGCAGGGCTACAGGAGCAGCTGCAGGGGAAAGAAGAGAGGCAGAGGTACGGCGCCCTTCGCCTCCCCTTACTCTACTGGAGCAGCTGCGTTTTTCTCGGCTTTATCAATTGAACTCCATGTACAATCCCATTTGAATAAAAGCATTCTGCTGCTTAAAAAATGGTTGAAAACCGTTCATTTTGATCACATCCTCCTCTGCTAGAATATCCATTTTTCTACAGTGCTTCTCTTGAACATGGCCTTAACATTTATTCATTTACGTTTTGGCCCTTTATGTATCAGCAAAGAATTGGATTGTCTTTGCCACGTTTGAGCCTTTTTTTTTCCAAAACATGCCCCATTTTATTTTGATTGCTTTAATCTTTTTGTTCTCTTCTCCTTATGTTCAGCCTCAGAATTGCTATTTTACTCCTAGCCTAGGGACAGGCATGTTTGATATCATTTCAAATAAATAATCTAACTGGAGGTTGGAGAGGGAAACAATGTGATCTCTCAGATCTAGGAATGGTTGTATTTCGTTTAATTTATGCAAAGCCTTCTGTATCACGCTCCCTATAGAGTTTCCTTTGGAAGCCTGACCACTACCTTTCAGGGTAGTGGCGTTTCCTGGAGCACATGGTAAGGCGCAGCGTAACCCTAGGGCTCTTTCCAGTCACTTCCACTTTCCATTTCTTTTCTCTAAGTGTCATGTACGGATGAGCAGAGAGACCGCAGACACACACAGGCTGCTCCCTGAAAACCAGAGCTGCTTTGCATCTATTTATACGTGGACATGGTAGAATCCCTCGGACAGGTATAGCAGTGCTTCCTTGAGAATGCCAAAACTTCTCTTTTAACACAATGTTGCAAGCCTCCCTTTTTCTTACCATACTGAGTACTGCCTCACATGGCACCATCCCTCAGCTTCTTGGCTCTCTGAACTGTGTGCCATCACTGTACCAGAGAAGGAAGAGCCAAATTTAATCTTTGATGACGTCAAGTAGTTCCTTGCGTTTTCTTTGGCACCATCTCTGGTGGCAAATCTCTGATCCATTTAGACTACTGGAGCTTTAGACTTCATAAAACTCCCCTTGCTGACTCTTCTTAAATGGTCTTTATATCTGCAATCATGTTGAAATAATATTCATGATTCTTCTTGGTCACATTTTAGTGTTGTTGAAGAAAACAAATTGGAATACTTATTATGAACCTTTATAGTGTTCAAAACAGGGGAACTATATTGACCTATTAAATAAAACATATTTACCTTTCATGTGACCCAGAGATAAATCTAATTGAGGTCCTACTGATATTTTAAGTTCTTCTTCCTGTACCACATTATGAGTTTATGTGAAAATCCTGATTCTGCGAAATACTAGTTACTTAACTCCTGTAGTAGATGTTGTCGGTGCCCCACCCATATCGGCACCCATAGGTGCTTTGTGCTCCCAGGGCCAACTTCTAACTGCTAGCCCTTGAAAATATTTGTCTAAGGGCTTTCTCTAGTGGCCAGATACATGTCCAAAAGTATGACAGACCAAAAGCACAGAGAATTAGGGCCCTTTGAGAATAGCCCCAACCGGTGACTGATGGGAGTTTGAGATATAAATATTACCCTTCAGGTGGGATATCTCTAAGGGGCATATGTTCTGCACTAACTTCCAGAATCCCCCAGTGATATTAAGTTCTAGTTACCCATGGTGGTAATTAATAGCTTAATAACACATCATTTTTTTGTTTTCTTCCCTTCTCTGATTCACTTCTCAAATTTCCTACTGGCATTTTCTGGGGTCATCTCCCAAAGGAACTACTTGCACTCAGATCCTTGTTTTGGGATTTACTTCTGGTGTAACCCAAACTAAAACACTACTATAAACCTCAAGTCAATCATTAGTAAAAGGGAGGAAATATTAACTTCCTCATAGCCTTGTAAAGATTAAATTAAACAACATCTATATAATTCTTAGCACTGTTACTACCACAGAGTAGGCCTTCAATGTATTATAGTTATCCATAGTACCCGCCAACTTGCCACATACCTCTATTACATTGCCTGATTGTCTACCACGTTGTCCCCTACTCATTCCGGTTGGGACATAGTGGTCTTCTTGCTTTTCCTCAAACGTCCCAAGCATACTCCTGCTTCAGAGTCTTTGTACCCAGTGTCCTCTTCTAGATGACTGCATGACTTTCTCCATCACTTCTTTCAAACCTTGCTCAAGTGTGATCTGATCAATAAAAGAGTTCCCTGACCATCATATATAAAGCAGTACTTCCCGTAAGATCTCAGAATCCCCTTTCCACGCTGCACTTTGTTTTCTCCTTTACATTCATCACTCTCCACTAGACTAGCAACTCCATAATGGAAGGAGCCATGTCTGTTTTGTTTTCTGGAATATTCCCAGCTTCTATAACAGGGCTGAGAACACAGTAAGTGCAAAAATAATATTTGTTGAATGAGTAAATGAATCTTTACAAAAATCCTAAATTTAAAAAGTCTTTTTAAAGTATTCTTATATTGAGATATATTGATGAGGGGAATCTTACCAGGTTATGATAGTGGTGTCTGGAGCAGGCTTGTATAGACTCATAAAAGCCAATTGTTAAATATTCAATAATTTTGCCAACCAGTTGTTAGAGTGTTATATCTTGAAATTGTCCATGATGGGAGTATTTACATCATGGAAATTGGCAAACACTATAAACCAAGACTTTTGGTTTCTTGGAGAACCAGTTTGCCAACACATCACTAATAACAGCCAAGATTCTGGTACAAACAAAAGTGTCTTCAAATTGGCTAGAAGATAGCTTTGGAGAAAGGATAAAGGGTAACATTATTGAACACTGACATCACCCTTGTCACTGAATTGGGTTTTATATATGTGGTTTAGACTAGATGTTTGTATCCCCCTCAAATTCATATGTTGAAAACTAATGCCAAATGTGATGGTGTTAGGAGGTGGGGCCATTGGGGAGTGAGGAGGTAATGACAGTAGAGCCCTCATGAATGGGATTAGTCCCCTTCTAAAAGAGACCCCAGAGAACACCCTTGCCCCTTCCATCATGTGAGGACATAGCAAAAAATGACTGTTTATGAATCAGAAATTGGGCCCTCACTAAACAATGAAGCTGCTGGCAACTTGATCTTGGACTTCCCAGTCTACAGAAGTATGAGAAATAAATTTCTGTTGTTTATAAGCTACCTAGTCTATAGTAATTTGTTATAGCAGCCCGAGTAGACAAAGACAGTGTGATAGATATCATAGAAGGATCCTCCAGGAAAATTTGTAATATTTTCTTCTGTGTTACACTGCACCATGCATATACTTCTGCTATTGCTCACATGACATGAAATTTTCATTGTTAATAAAGCTCTATGAGGACAAGACATTACTCATCTTTAAAATCCCAGAGACTAACAAATTTTGCCTACACAGAAGGTTTGCTGAATGTTTGAATGACGCAGTGATAACAGTCAGGGTTATGAAGACTGACACAAAAAGTAAGGACATGTATAACTAACCCCATAATGCTTCCTTCCATAGTGTTTTACAGAATGAAGTTGATTTCAACCTCATCTTGAATTTGCAGTCCCTTCTGTGGAGATGATGACAGTAATTCAATGGGCTCACTTTCTTTTTCTTTGCACAAATAAACTCTGCTAAGGGTAGCAGTTCTCAAGATATTAATGCTGGTCAACTTTTAAATATAAGTTGACTTCTGGAGCCCTAGGGATATATCACAAGAATGAATTAGGTTTTCAGTTTTGCCTTACATGCCGTTAGTAAAAGAAGAGCTACTGGAAGTCTGGGTGAAATTTTTCTACTCAGATGGGTATATGAAGCAAGGCAGAAGAGGTTATGCTGCAATAACAAAGAAACCTAGAAATGGTAGTGATAGAAATCAATACAAGTTAATTTTTCATTTGAATCTCAGTCTTATGTGGAAGATGTGGCTCTCTTGGGTAGGTCTCCTCTAAGGCACTTCTACCCCCTTTCCATTGGTCACATGGCCCCTTTCTAATTGCAAGAGAAGCTGGAGAAGGTAGTCTTTCTATGTGTCATGGAAGAAGAAATTATTCAGGTGAGCATGTAGTCAGTCTCTGCTACAATGTATCTAAAAAATTATCAGAGATTCCACACATCAATTAATTTTATGAGAAATCTTACTACGCCAAATTACTGACAACAGCCCACTTTTCCTATGAGTGAAAGTCTCTATTGCCCAACCAATAGCCTTCCCACTTTTACTGGTTGGGAGAGCCTGCATCACTTTCCTGGAGATTAGTTTTCTTAGGCTTTTTTCTTTAACCTTTGAGTCTGAAAAAGAAATCTGGTGGAAGCTGCTGGGAAAGATTTTCCTCTCTAATTAAAAGAGAACAGTAGTAATTCTCTCCGTTTCCTCTATTGATAAGGCCATGTGGTCTATGACTCGTGGAATTAGTAGCACCATCTCTTGACAGTGAGGGGAGACATAGCAGAGGTACAGAAGATGGTATAGCCAAAAGTTGGAAGTAACATCGTTCTAGGTAACAGAAGGGAGCCATTGAATTAATACTGAAATTCAATAACATTGAGCCTCGTATTATTTGAGATAATAAAATTTTTCATAATAAAATTTTTTTCAGTGTACTCTTTACATATTTTTAGGGTATTTATGGTTTGATTCAATAGGCATTTATTCAGTGCCTAATTGGCACAAGGTATAGTGTTAGCAACAGAAAGACAATTTCCATGCACTTCCAGATCCGCTCCATTATTTACCTAGAATGCTGCCAGAAGCCTCTTTCTAAAAGGCAAACACACGCTCTCTCATGTTGAAGCCTGCTTGAGTATTTTAAGTGGGAGCTTTCTGTCAATCAGTTCAGGCTGCTATCACAGAATACCATAGACTTGGTGGTTTGTAGACAGCAAACATTTATTTCTCACAGTTCTGGAGTCTGGAAGTCGGAGATCAGGACACCAGTATGTTTGGGTTCTGGTGAGAGTCCTCTTCCAGGTTGCAGATGGCTATTTTCTCCTTGTATCCTCACATGATGGAGAGAGAAGGAGAGAGCTCGCTGGGGTCTCTTTTATAAGGTCACTAATCCTACTCATGTGGGCTCCACCCTCATGACCTACTCACCTCCCAAAGACCCCACCTCCTAGTACCATCACCTTGGGGGTTAGGATTTCAGCATACTAATTTGGCAGGAATGCAAACATTCAGTCCATCATGCTTTCAATCCCTGGAAGATGGGTTGTAGTTTTAGAAATGCTAGGGTTTGTTGTGTTTTGCAGACCAAGGATAAGGGGAGAGAGAACTAGACTCTTAGCTGCATTGATGTCTGATCTCTAAGGTTATGTTTTTTTCCCTTTTGTGCTTTTATTTCATCTTTGTTATCCCCAATCTCTCAGAAAGTTTGTTACACATAGCAGAGTTGTATACTGGTGTCCTGGAGAATAAAGTGAACAACTAGTTCATGTTTGTTCAGGACTTCTCCATTTTCAGCCCAGAAAGTCCTACATCCCAGCATACCAGGATGATTGGTCACCCTTCTTAGAGATTGAAAGCATGAGGACTGGATCTGTTGGTGAGAGTGGTAGTTAGATGGCGAAAACTGATCAAAATTGAGCTGAGAGCAGTTTTCCAGCCAGAAGGTGACACATGTCAAGAGAATGAAAGTTCTTTCCTGGGCATCCAGAGAGACGCACGGCAGGTCATTAGATTTCCCTCCAGGAAAGGAAGTCAAGTGGACTAGTTGAATGGTAGAGACAAGAGTAACACCAGACAAGATTGGGAAACAGAGACCCTGGGTTTGCCAGTTTTAAACCATTTCTATAATTGTAGTAAGTACTGCTAAGAAACACAGGGCTCATTGAGAGCGTATAACAGGGCATTCTGTCTAGATGTGTCTTGAAAGGCCTCCCTGAGGACATGAGTCCTGGTCATGTTGAATTTGAGGTCTTCCAGGAAGATTAATTCTCTAACATCACTGACATAAAGTAGTGACTTCTAATGAGTACAATTTATAGTGACTATTAGTAACTCCAAAAAGAACTTGGAAACTAGTGTTAGAATTATTATAATTCTGATTTTAGCTACTTCAAGCAATCTTTTACAGTCTTTTCCTCTTCTTATGTAACTCTTCTATCCTTAAAATGTGCCAGACTGCTTCATTTCTACCCTAAGGATAAAATTTTCCCATAAATCAATTCTGCATAACGTGTTATCTAGTCAGAGAGTTGATTCTCCCAGATAAAGTCACCCAACACGAAGGAGTGATGATAATGCTGGATGACCTCAGCCATTGGTGTAAGGTGTTGGGACATACAATTTTGACTACACAAAGCTCAAGTTCTCTCCTGAGTAATGCCAGTTTCCAGAATGAACAAGAAAAAAGTTATCTATAACCACAGGTGGCACATTCCTTGAAGCCAACTGAACTCCATTACCTGGACAATTTGTTGTATGTGCAGGAAAATATACCATGCAGCTTTTTCAATGATAGAGAAGAAAACTTTCTCCAGCTTGTCAATAAAGTTCAGTGTTACTGGTTTCATATTCCTGCTACTGGATTGTGATCACATACCCATTATTTCTGCTTAGAAATGATATCATTGCTGCTTACTAGGTCAAAAGACTACTAATAGAGGTTCTCTACTTGAATAGAGTGCCCCAAAGGCATTTTAGAAATTTATTTTAAAGATGAGGCAGTTGAGAAAACAGGTTGCAATGAAGAGTCTCTAAGGCAGACACTTGCTCTTTGGTAAAAATTCTTATGCATTCTGAACTGAATAAATCTAACCTAAATTATAAACCATATATTATATACATTATTATATATAAAAAATAATCACTTGTGAAGTCAGAAATGAGAAACAGAGAAACTGAATAAACAGATTGAGGATTGAGCACATTTTGGGCAACTAATTGGCTTACACGATGGCAATGAAACAACAGGAACAGACCCATGGTCGATGGCCAGGAAACTACCTGTTCTCAATTTCCTGGCTCTGAGATTTTCATGATTCTTAGATGCCATTTCTGGCTTCTTGAACTTTGACTTCAGCATTACTTTCCCTCAGGCAGTGACATTCTGAACATTGTTTCTAAACAAAATAACCAAAAATGAAGATTCTTCTACCACCACCAGTCCAACCATACAGAACTCATGCCACAGGACCACAGCATCCTTTCACAGAATTTTCAGAGGTTCCTAAACAGCAGCAGACAGGACATGGTAGTGGTTTGAAGCAGGCGTTCTGAGGTCAGATGGCCAGAGTTGGAATCCTAGCTCCACTGCTTGCCCTGTGTGATCTTAGGCAAGAGGCTGGAACCCTAAGAGCAGCGTCTATAAATAGCATCTGTGGCCACAATCCAGAGGGCAGTCTTCTCTCTTGTACTTGGGTTTATGTGTATACATCTTTTTCCCAGCACCACTGTGACTGCCTTGAGGTAGAACCTCTCTTCCCCTCCAAGGAGAACCTTCTACACCAGCATGCACATGGTAGGAGCCTGATAAATATCTGTAAGATAAAAGACTAAATAATTGAAAGTGGATTAAATTATTATGTCTGTCTTCATCTTCATTGCACTTTATGACGTGGACAAAAAAGATGAAAATTTCTCAGCTAAAATCTTCCATTTCTTGAGGCTCAGAATTTTTTTGAGGCAGAATAGGGCGGTGGTAAGAACTTCTGAGTTTGACTGTGGCTCCTGCCACTTACTTGCTGTGTGATATTGGGAAAGTTCCTTATTTCTCTGTGCTTCACTTTCCTTACCTATAAAATAGAGACAATAACAGTTTCTACGTGAGAATTATTATGAGGATTAAATGAATTAATAAATGAAAAGTGTTTAGAATTATGTTTGGTGCATAATAAGCATTTTATAATTGTCTGTTATACAAATAAATGTATAAAATCAATATGCATCCTAGAATTGCTGGGTAAAATCACTGTATCTTCTTCCCCTCCCCCATACATTTATTAAATCCATGGTATATCTTACAATTAATGATATCTAAAAATCAAAGAAATGCAGTAATTAAAGGAAAGCAAAAAAAGAAATACAGTGAGAAAAATGACTAAAGAAAATGGAGAGGAAGGGAAGAGAATGAAAGTGGAAAGATACACAGAAGGCAAACTCAAAACTTGGCCCATCACTCCAGTCTGGTTGCTTGATCTTGAGAACCATAGTGATCTTGCACTTTGTACTTAGATAAAAGGATGAAGTACCTGAGAAGAACCGAGAATGAGTTCAGGCATAGTTATGCTACAGATTGAATGTTTGTGTCCCCCTAAAATTCATATGTTAAAATCATAGCCCCCATTCTGATGGTATTAGAAGGTGGGGAATTTGGAGGTGATTAGGTCATGAGGGTGGAGCCCTCGTTAATGGGATTAGTGCCCTTATAAAGGAGGTCCCAGAGAGCTCCCTCCCTCCTTCCATCATGTGAAGACACAACGAGAAGACAGCTGTGTATGAACCAAGAAGTAGATGCTCACCAGACACCAAATCTGCCAGTACACCAAGTCAACCTTAATCTTGGACTTCCAGCCTGCAGAGCTGTGAGAAATAAATGTTTATTGTTTATAAGCCACCAGTCTATGGTATTCTGTTATAGCAGCCCGAATGGACCAAGACAAGTTAGTTAGCCTCTGAAGACACAGGATTGGTTAACAGGATTTGCTCACTTCTCCGCTCAGCTCCTTCCTTCTGGTGTTGGTGCTTTTCATCAGAGGTGGTCAGGAAGGAAGCCGTGGCAGCAATAAGGAATGTGAGAGGGACAGACTGTCTCAGGGCCTTTTCCCCACAAACCTCAGTGCAAGTATTATGGTCATAACGTTAAAAGAGTTGATGGGAATCCTACAAAAACTAGGGAGAAAGAGATCGGGTACAATTCTATTTCATATGAATATAATTCCAACTTTCTCCTAAAAACACATACACAAAAATAAGCTACTTCTCTTTTAAAAGCTATGATGTCTTTACATTTTGTTTCAGGATCACATTTAAAATAGTTTAGACCTGGCTTCTTAAATTATGTTCTATAGAAAACTAGGTCCATGGAATATCTGTTTTGTTTGTATTTTTATATCTCCCCCATGGAGTTTTAATAGGTAATATATTTTTTAAAAATACTTTAAAAAAATTCAGTGGTCAAAGAAGTAAGGTAAACATTGAGTCAAATAAAATTTAACAGATGTCTTTTAGACGGGACTTTTCAGAGCCTTTAATATGCCAACAAGCATTGAGCATTGTCCATCTCCTAAAAGGAGATACTGTAGGCAGTTTTTGCTAAACGTATTTGGCCACATGACATTTATAGCATTTTCCCCCATGGGGTGTTGTGACAGGTATGTATTACAAAGGGCTGATTTAAACAGTGTTTTATTCACGTGAATATAAATAATGATGCAATGCATTGATTTGACATTCTGTACTTCTCCGAAATACTTTCACATATATAATTGTACTAACTGTCTATCACCACAGTCCCTGGGAAACAACAGGAACATAATTAGTATTGTCATTTTACTGATTATGAAACAGAAGCCTTGGAGGGTTCAATTATTTTCTTGTCACCCCATGTGCATCTAAGACTTAGGCTCCCTTGATTCTAAGTCTTATCCTCTCAAACACTCTCTTATTCAAGAAATACACGGACCATTGGCCACACAATCTCACTGTAGTCTTGCACCAGCTCCCATCTATTTGTTGCAAATCCCATGAGGAGTGATAACATCTGAGGACACAGTACCTGAGTTTTGGGTCCAGGAGTAACTGGGAAGGGCTATTTCTGAAGAGTCAGCATCAAGAAAGGCAGCATCTATGGAGCAACTGTAAGAGATGTTGGAGCAGGCCTTTTGAGATTGACAGGCAAGGGAGTGGTATGGAGCTGGAAACCGGAGCCATGAAAGTCTGGTCATTGCTTAGGAGTGATGAACAAGAGCCATGTTGGCCAAAGTTCTCTCTTGTTAGTTGGTGGTCACATGGCCTGTGGATAGATCATTGCACAGTTGTCACAATCAGCTAATGTAGATGACGGGTATGCTTTCTGCTTACCAGCTCCCAGTTCTGGAAGACCAAGAAGATCCTGGATGGGGCCAAGAGAAAGAAATCATGGAGCTAACTACTTGGATTTCATTCTTTTTGGCATTTTAAAGGTTAAAAACATTCTCAATGATGACACTTGGTGCAGCCTAGCCTACCAGGATAAGAAAAAAGACTTAGAATTCAGTACCAAACATAATTATTATGTATGGGCAATACACTTTCTCATCATCCAAGTCTCCAAAGCTGAAAGGAATGTGCAAAGTCAAGTACAAACCACGGCTTCTCAGGGAAGAGAATTCTATTCAGCCAAAAGTCAGTTAATCTCATAATGTTTTCCTGTACTAAATAGTATTTCACTGTATAAGTTGTCTGAGCAGCACACACACTGGATTGCCACCAGCCTCCAGAGCTGTAGGAAAAGAAAATGATTGCTTATGTATCTTGGTGGCTTATCAGGGAACATAGAAGAATTAATGTATTTATTCTTTCTTCTGAGATTAAATGTAATTGCTTTAAAAAGATAATCACGCTATTGTTTGAATTGTATGCATTTCTTATGAAGCACTAATACATTTTCCTGTAGTCTGACAAAGTGTATGGTCTCTTATCCTCATTTCCCTGTGGATAAATAATTTGTTAATTAATAAAGTATTATATGAGCACTTAGTGTCTGCATTTAACAGTGCAAGGATTTCATTCAGATTATGTTAATAGATTGTTCACATTATTTCTTGCATTAATTACAACTTCTTTCTGTGGTTTCATCATAAGAGCATTGTCTCTGTGAATACAGGGGGCTTTTTGGATTATATTCTTGTTTGACTGCTGAAATAATGCTAGGAAAATATTATTACATTGAGAACTACTCTCTAGGACTTGGATCAAAAGACAGAAACAGACATTCAATTATTTCCAAATCTTAGAAGAGACACAATTAGTAGAGTCTGCCCTAGTTGAATCAAAATCAAGCAATTTGGGAATTTCTTTGGAACCCACAATATCGCAGAAACAAATTTATGAAATTGGTATTCTGTATCATGATACCTTAGGCATAATTATGAGAAAAAAATTAAAAGGTTTCCTCCTAGTAATCGACAAATGTGGAATTCAGATGAAGCAAATGTGTGGAGTGGGTATGAGTCTTAGTCCACAGGTGTGCAGGAAATTTTACTTTCTTTGTTTTCCTCGAATCAACTTAGTTCTGACTCATCCTGCTGTGCTGCTGGGAAATTTAATCATAATTATTATGTGACATGCCCCTCCCTCCCCACCCCTGCCCAGTGTTATACAAAGGTTCTGGGGTCTTAGGTAACTTCTAGAAATGAGGAAACCTCTGGGGCATCAGTCATCAGTCCATCACAGTTGCCACTGAGGCATTACAGGACTAATTCTCAGGGTGCCTTTGGGTCTGACTGTGCTCTGTCTGTGCTCAAGCAATTTGACATATTTGAGAAGGTTAGGGATCTCTGTGTCTACTTCAGGGATGCGCCTCCCCAGCCATACCTTGAAGAATGCACTCTCTCATCGCTCCACAGACAGAGCACCACCCCCAGGAAATATGCCCATCCCTGCTCTCCCATTCTCTGCCTCCATCTTTTTTTCTTTTCTAGGAAATAGTTTCCTCCCTCATGCCTATTGCTTTAAGGGCCACTTACTCTATCTCTCTCTAGTTGCCCTCAGAAGCGACCTTAGCATTATCTTTTTTTAGGCTTTTCCTCGTCAGGGAGACTAGTTTAGGGAACTGAAGCTTTCTGCCAGGTCAAAACATCTCAGAGGTCTATTTGCAAAAGAATCAGCTATGCCCTTAGAATAGAGGAAGGAGGAATATACAGGGCAAACATTATTATTCTGATAACATATCTTGGAACATAAACTATTTTCCAAAGAAATGCAATTTTATTTTTAAAAAATTAAACTTTACAAAACACAGCTCTGCTGTCATTATTTCATGTAAAAAGAGAAATGATTTATAAAAATTAAATTAACTAATTTGAATTCAGAATTTACAAAGGCCCAAATTTGACGTTCTAGATGACAATGTGATAAAACATTAACATTTGATGTTTTATCTAATTATGTTTGTTTAGAAAAATGATTATTTTCATTTTATTTCTTAAAGATTCCCATGAAGCGTAACTCCTGAAATTAAGAAGCATATTTTCTTTCCTCCCCCTTTTTTTAATTTAATTATTTTATTGAGGTCTTATTGGTTTATAATATTGTGTAATTTCAGGTGTACATTATTATATATCAGTTTCTGTCTAGACTGCTTCGTTCTCACCCCCAATAGTCTAGTTTTTATCCATCACCATGTATTTGTGCCCCTTTACCCCTTTCACCCTCCCCTCCACTCTCCTCCCCTCTGGTAACCACTAATCTGTTCTCTTTATCCACATGCTTGTTTATTTTCCACATATGAGTGAAATCATATCGTGTTTGTCTTTCTTTGTCTGGCTTATTTTGTTTAACACAATACCCTCGAGGTCCATCCATGTTGTTTCAAACGGCACAATTTTGTCTTTTTTATGGCTGAGTGGTATTCCCTTGTATCTATATACCACATCTTCTTTATCCATTCTCAGTTGATGGGTTGCTTCCATGTCTTCCCTATTGTGAATAATGCTGCAATGAACATAGGGATGCATAAATCTCTGAATTGTTGATTTCATATTCTTTGGATAAACACCCAGGAGTAAGATAGCTGGATCATACATTATTTCTATTTTTTGAGAAATCTCCATGCTGTTTTTCATAGTGGCTGCACTAGTTTGCATTCCCACCAGCAGTATATGAGGGATCCCTTTTCTCCACATCCTTTCCAACATTTGTTATTTCTTGTCTTGGTAATTATAGCCATTCTGGTGGGTGTAAGGTGATATCTCATTGTAGTTTTGATTTGCATTTCCATAGTAATTGGTGATGTTGAACACCTTTTCATGTGCCTGCTGGCCATCTGTATATCTTCTTTGGAAAAATGTCCGTTCATATCCTTTGCCAATTTTTTGATCAGGCTGTTTGTTTTGTTGTTGTTGGGTTGTATGTGTTCTTTATATATTTTTCTTTCCTCCCTTTTCATGCCCATACACACCGTCATCCTCGACTCTTGAGTTCCTCTGTTCCAACCCCTTCAAGTTCCATGTGCAGTCCCTCTCATCCATGACCTCCTCTTGCCCTTTGTGTCTAGCCTTCTCCCATTCCTAGAGCTGCAGATTTAACAAGTCAAAACACAGAACAGTCAGTTTACTTTGAGTTCCTGATAATAATGAAGACCTCTTTAGTAAGTACTTCTCATGCAATATTTGGGACATATTTATACCAAAAATTTCTTTGTTGTTTATCTGAATTTCAAAGTTAACTGTGTTCTGCGTGTCATCTGGCAACCTGAGGTCACTATCTCCTTTTTTTCCCAACCTCTCCCAGCTCCTCTCACAGAAAATTGCTCCATTTAAAGACCCATTCTGGTAAATGTGAAAAAATTCAAAGAAAGGCATTTTGGTCAAATATCACAAAATCTCCAATGAATTTCTCTAGCTGTGTTCCCAGGCCTTTAGCTGTTTAGAAACCAGAAACTGGCCATCAAAGGCACAATCTAACAGCTTCAAGATCGCACACTTATGGTAGAAACAAAGAGTCAAGGTAAGCAGTTAACGTTTAGGTTAGAAGACAGCTTGTGTCACATAAGAAAGAAAACGTGAGCAGTTTATAATAATCAGGCATTCTGAATTCATGAAATAAAGTGAAAATAATTTCACAGTGCAGTTGAAGTGAAAGATTTTTGGTTTCTTTTAACTTGGTAGCTCTAGAGTTAGGAAAGTAGGCTTATTCCTTGAATGGTTCTCTTTAAAAATCATCCATTTGGAATATGAAGACCCTTGTTATAAAGAGAGGTGTAGCTGGGGAGGCAGAGACCATTGAATTTGGTAGTTGTGCTTTGTCAAGCATTTAATGGTTTAAGCAAAGGTAAAGTATCAAGGAGTGTTCCTATAGGAAAACACATTTAAACTTATAGGTCAGGTTTTACAAATAAGAGTGCAAGGACAAGAAAAGCAGAGGCTTTTATTTCAAGGCAAAATAAGAGCTGTGTAGGATATGGTCCTTCTGGTTCAAAAAAGTCTCCAGGATGCTTTCAAGTTGAACGTGTTTCTGAGCATTGCAAGGATATTTCATAAATAGTTTTCCTTAAGCTGTTGCTTATTAAATCAAATCTGAATCTGGCAAAGTAACAGCACGAGCCAGGGGAAAGCCAGTAGATGATGCATTAATGCAGCCTTGAAAATAATTTTCAAGTCTTACTCAGCAACAAAATTTGGTTACATCCCACTTCATATGTAATGATTTCATTCCTTTGTTTCCTTAATCGGTCCACCTTCTGCAATAGCCATTTAAATCAAGGATTAAGCTTATCAAAAGGGTATTTATTATAATTAATTCTAAGACACAGAAGAATACCACCTCCTATTGCGAACACAGGGTGAGGAACTCTGACATTCAACCATACTTATACAGAAAGAAATTGTATTTATACAGGAAAAAAAAGGCTGTAGATAGAGGCAGCTGTGTGTTTAAAACCCAGTTCCATCATTTACTAGCTTTGTGACTTTGGGTCGATCCATTAACCTCTCTGACTCTCTTTCCTTAATTGTAATGTGCAATAATAACATCTTGCATACATGACAGTTATAAGAATTAAAAATAATATGTGTAAAGTGCTTCATACGTAATAATACCTACCATATAATGAGGTCTATTAAGATATCCCAAGGCTTGTAAAGGAGAATTGCTGAGACCTCTTGGGTAACATTTCTCAAAATGTGTTGGGAAAACATTAGTCCCTATAGATGGGTCTTATAAAGGGATTCTATTATCAAATAAGTTTGGAGAATATGTTCCGTAGGCACCTATTAGAGATTGGTAAAACTCAATCATTTTTATAAAAGACTCTGAGAAACTCTGCAACTAAGAAATCTATTTAAGTTTGTTCAACACTCAGTTTTCCAAGCTTAAGAATCTAGTAACCTTTTATTAGGCATCAACAAAAATTCCAGCCTTCGGCAAGTCTTGCTTCTTGCATCAAAAGAGGCAGCAAATTTGTTGATACTTGTTCAGTAAAGGATGTATTTCCTACTTATGTTGATTTCAAATATTTTTACCTTTCTTTTTCACTGATTTTTTTTTAACCTCTGGTTTTAACTCATGAAAAGAAATTTGGAGGAAATATCATTTATTAAAAATGTAACAATTCGATTTCTTCAGGGACTTTTCTGGTGTAACTTTTAAGTTTAAAATTTTGATTTCCTTTTTTTTTTTTGGTAAGGAAGATCAGCCCTGAGCTAACATCTACCAATCCTCCTCTTTTTGCTGAGCAAGGCTGGCCCTGGGCTAACATCCATGCCCATCTTCCTCCACTTTACATGAGACGCCGCCACAGCATGGCCCGACAAGGGGTGCGTCAGTGCACGCCTGGGAGCTGAACCAGCAAACCACAGGCCGCTGCAGTGGAGCGCGTGCACTTAACCGCTTGCGCCACCAGGCCGGCCCCTAAAATTTTGATTTCTTTAAAGAACTATTATATCTACAACCAAGAAAATGCACTGATCCTTTGCCTTATGAACAAAACACGCTACTTTCCTAGCTTCTGTGGATATACACCCTGGATGGCCTGCGCTCACACACTTTGAGCCTCTCTCCTCAGCTGGTCCTCTCAAATACAATTGGCTTCTGCCCTCACTGCTGTCTCCACATAAGCCATCACTTCATCATCCTAACATAAATATAATCCACTCTTTTGCTGGTTAGTCCTCAAACTTTATCTCTTCCCCGACTAGGCTCTCCATTCCCATGAGCACCTGTCTATAACCAGCATCTCTACAAACAGCTGTACAGCACCAGTTGATGAACCAGGCCATTTCCCCTCCTGGGTTTGACACTCCATGATCCATTCAGCATCTGCTTGGCTTCCCTGCTTCCTAAAGGGTCCCACCAGAAAGATCCTCACCTGATCTATCCCAGCTTCAAAAGTTAGATCCAGGTATTTTTAATAACCTGGAAGCAAATTGTTGATAACCAGAGAATCAAAAGTTGATAATACATGTATAGAGCAGCAGCAGCAATTGTTAACGCGGATGGTAAAGTACAGATGACTTATTACACAAGACAATGACTTATCTACTAGCAGACTAATGATCCATTCTTATTCACGTACTGTTTTTGGTCTTTGGAAGGAGTGGTCTATTGGTAGTAATCCTGAAGCTGCCAGCTTGCTCCCATCGAGCCTTTTTGAGCATTTCATACCTGGCCATTGTGGAATGAGCCCAGAGATCAACATTTCCGATCCCACAGGCCTTGTAGAAAGTGCCAGTTGTGAGATGCAGCCAGAGCATTCAGCTCATAATCTCAGTTCCTAGAACACTGAGCCATCAAACAGCCTGCTGGGTTGGCAGGGGCTGCCTCAGTGATGTCCAAGACCAGGGCCGTGGCAGGGAAAGGGCTGAGGTGTTTTGGCACCAGGGATGGAGAATGGTTTCTCAGCACCTGCCCACAGTATGCTTGCTTCCAGGTGATACGAAAAACCTTGGCTTTTTTATGACTCTCTCAAATTATTCCTCAGCCCGACATAAGACTATAAACAAAGAGGAATATGGACGAATTCCCTGAATAGTGAAACATGAGACCCCTATTAGAGCAGAATGCAATATACTTACTCATAATCAATCTTTGGTTGTGTTTTTCATGCTGTTGACTTCATGAATATGAAAGCTCACTGTAATAAAATTGAAGTGTAGGTTTTCCATCAAATTTCAGCTTCCCAGAGCAGGAGGCTTTTGAATAAAAAATCTAATGATAAGAGTTAACACACATAGCACTTTTCCGATAGAAGCACTGTTATAAATACTTCACATATGATAACTACCTTAATCCTCACAACAGTCCTATGAAGTCAATACTATATTTCCATTTTAGAGATAAGAAGTGAAGTTAAGTAACTCTAAATATGGAGACTAAAGCTCTGTTGAGGGTGAGCTGTTACAGAATCAATAGCCTTATTGCAGTGAGGAGGCAGCAGATAAGCATGAAAAAGGACTTGAGGTTGACAGGAGGAGACTCTGACATCATCACTGCCTAATGATAACTATAGGAAAGTCATTCTACTCACATTGGTCTCAGTTTCCCTATCTGTAAGATGAACATATGCTCCTCTTTCCCCAGAGTATTTGAAAACATATTTTAAAACATCATGGAAATCCATGACAACCACTATGGATAACATGGGAGCCACTATTAAATAACTTAAAGCCATGGAAATGGAAGAACCACAGTTTGAGCCAAAATTGCCCAACTCCCCGTGGAGTGTTGTGTCTCCTGCAACACAATTAGAATTAGAAATTAGAAATTGGAAATTAGGAATTAGAAAATGACTTAGAGTGCTCTCTCTGGGACCATTCAGAGGGCAGGACTCTCGAGCAAACTCTTAAGGAAGGGAGGCAGTCATATTTCATTCAGAGTTGTTTTTCTAGTTGGAGCCAAGTATTAGGTTGAGTCAAATGAAATTGTCTATATTCAACCACTTTTGACTTAGAAAACTGACAATTACATATGGTCAATCCAATATAAAGGCCTACATCATGGAGCTCGCAGGAAAAAGCATGTTTGATTAGAAGGTAAGTCTGTAACAAGTCTAGGCTGAAATATCTAGCCCAAGTCAACTAACCTACATCAAACCTAGAGCACCCTTGAACACATGATGGGGAGATAGGTATGCAAACTGTACTCATTCCTGCGGAAATTTGAGTCAGTCTATGAGATCACAGTTAGCACAGGTGATATACCTGAAAACCCTGGATTTTTGTCCCCATGCCCAGTGTTCCAGAAAACTTGGTGCAACCATACTCATCCTTTCCAGCAGGAAACTTTAAATGCAAATCTGCTAGACCTCTTGCAAAACAAACAAAATGAAACAACAATAACAAATGTTCTTCCTAGAATTTTTTTTTTTGGAAAGACAGTGAGGTAATGTAATGGAACTCTGTAATACACTTCTACGACTCCCACTGTAATCTGTGAGATATCCCCACAAAAATAGATTTAGAGTCACTCCAGTTCATGCTATCAGTTTGGACTAAGACAGGCAGTATAAATGGGCAATTTTTTTGATAATGAAATCTAGAAATTCATTTGGAAGACCCTGAGCAATGTCATTGGTGCTTGTTTGATGCTGCAGTGCCATCAGCATGAAGTGGAACAGCTCCGTTTTAAAGTGTCTGGAAAAAAATCACATGTCTCTGCATCTCAGGAATATAAGCAATAAACATGATGTTACTGTAAATTCTATTTTTTATAGCTGAGATTAATAATGTATGAGCATGCCTTTCTTATTGCCATTCCAATGAATTTCCAGAAGACTTTTAATTCTAAATTAGAAAAGATGTGTTTTTATTTTCCATGTTGTCATGTGTGTGCTGCACATGTAGTAAGAGATACAGACACACAAAGAGAAAACACAAATTATGAATCTTGGAAGACTCATCTTTCTCTCCATAGGCATTTTTTGGTGTCTCTGGAGAGATCAAAAGTGTCACTGCACATATTTCAGAAAGTAAGAAAAGAACAGACCATAATGATGTTATATCTTCCTGGGGATTTCATTACTTACAACAAGTGAATTGTGCAGGTGAGTGCAAGGAAGTGGTTCCCCTAAGATATCCCTTAGAAAGAGAAAATTAGTGTGAAGATTGACTCTGGAGTAACTTCCCTGGAAAGTTCCATTTATGTGAGGGTGCATGTTCACCCTACATGTACACATGCACACACACAGACACAAAATATACGTACAAATAGAATGCGATGACTAAGACGGTCTTCCTGCAGTCAAGATAAAAATTCTTAAATTGAGAACTTCACTTTTAAATCTATGAAGTCATTCAAGCTCAAACTTAGACTATGGATGGGAAATTATGTTCAGGACACCAACCTGAAAACTTTTCTGTTTGCTGTGATTAAATTTAGCCAGCTATCGCCTCTCAGCCTTTTAGCTAAGATCAAGTGTAGTTTAGCCAACCACGCAGTTGGGTGAAAAGTACCTACTGTCCCACTGCTTGGATTGTGTTGAGTGAGCTCTACAACTTTTACTTCTCTCTCTATTTCTGGCTCTTTTTCCTCTTTATAATATTATCCCAGATTTTTAATCCATCTTATTTTTAGATTTAGTTAGTGTCTCACCCCCAACCCCCACTACACGCACACAGTGTAGGTTGGAACTTAAATTGCATGAAGCCACTAGAATAGTCACATACCTATCTCTAGGAGCCATTCTTCAGAAATTGATTTTACAAAATGACCTTAGAGGTATGTATCAATGCTGCTGTGAGACAATTTGACTTTTACTTGTGCTCACCTTATGTGGAAGATGGTGATAATTGTCAACCTAATATTAATTCCTCAATCCCTTCTTCCTCATTCAGGGTGGCAATGCACCCAGCTAAAAATAGTCTATTGCAGCTAGAAATGGCCATGAGACACAATTCTAGACAATAAAAATGGCTGAGGCTTTCCGGGAAAGTTTAGATTTCTCAGTATAGGTGCCATTTCTTCCTATTCGACCTTCTTTCTTCCAGCAATAAAAGTGAAATGAAGGTGTGGCAGCTATATTGCAACCAGGAGGTGGCAAGCATGAATACAAAAGGATGTTGGAGCACAAAAAGAGAACATGTCTGGGTTCCTGACACTATTGCTAAGCAGTTGGAAGAGACTTGGACTCACTACCTCTGTACTTTTTATTATTTGATCAAGGCAAACTTTAAAGGCTTAAGTGACTGTAGTCATGTTGTCTGTTATTTGCAGCTGACCCCTTCCTCAGTTGATATACAGTATTAGACAGGGTTCTCTAGAGAAACAGAACCAATAGAGATTTATTATAAGAAATTGGCTCACTTGATTATGGAGGCTGAAAAGTCCCACAATCTGTCATCTGCTACTTGGAGATCCAGGAGAGCCAATGGTGTAGTTCCAATCCAAGTTCAAAGGCCTGAGAATCAAGAAGGTTGATGACGTAAGTTCCAGTCCAAATCCAAAGGCCTCAGGATGACGACAGACAATGGTGTAAGTCCTAGTCCAAAGGCAGGAGACCAACGTTCCAGCTCAAGCACTCAAACTGAGAGGGAAAATTCTATTTTTCTCTGTCTTTTTGCTCTAATCAGTCCCTCAAAGGATTGGATGATGCCCGTCCATATTTGGGAGGGTAATCTTCCACTGACTCAAATGCTAATCTCATCCAGAAACATCTTCACAGACACTCCCAGGATAATGTTTAAACAAATATCTGGGTACCCCGTGACCCAGTCAAGTTGACATATGAAATTAACCGTTAGTTACATTGTACTAACAATTTCAGGTAAGCATATGTGTTCTTTGTGGGTTGCTTTAGATGTTGGGTCAGTGCTTGATGGAGCAAGATGATCAAGAGTCAGTTCTTCTTTCAGAGTCTTCCCTTCTGAGCAGGTGGACCCACAATACAACTGGAGAACACTCTATTTTCCCTGCATGTCCTTCCATTCTTTCAGTTATTCTCTCCTGCTTTTTGTTTGTTTGTTTGTTTTTTCTGTGAGGAGATCAGCCCTGTGCTAACACCTGCCAATCTTCCTCTTTTTTTGCTGAGGAAGACTGGCCCTGGGCTAACATCCGTGCCCATCTTCCTCCACTTTATATGGGACGCCGCCACAGCACGGCTTGCCAAGCAGTGCGTTGGTGCACGCCCGGGATCCGAACCCGAGAACCCCGGGCCGCCACAGCAGAGCGCAGGCATTTAACCGCCTGCGCCACTGGGCTGGCCCCTCTCCTGTTTTGTTTTTTGTTGTTCTTTTAACCCTTGTTCCCTGAGTGATTCTGTTTCACTTCAAAAGCGCAGACAGAAAAGTCAGAGAAACTGAATTGGAGGTGGAAGTGTCTTAGTTTGGGTTTCTCCAAAGCAGACCTTGGGACAAGGATGTGGTACAAGTAGTTTATTTGGGACGTGATTCTAGAAAACACCTGTAGCGAAGTGGGAAAGTGAGAAGGGAAGGGAGGAAAGAAAATGAAGGGTGTGTTGCTGTACAGGTAACCAACAGCGGGCAACTGGGGCCCAGAGACACCGTGCAACATGCCTCAGAGTTCTCTCAACTTGCCCACATATTAACCCCAGCAAGGTAGCTGGAGTATTTGTCTACCAATTGCTGTCAATCATTGTTTAGGGGCTGTTAGGGAGGGGTGGTTATTCCCCAACACCTCTAGCCTGTGGACTGAGTGGCTCCAGGTAAACAGTTGCAGGGGCTTGTAACCGGAAGCTATTGAGTTGTGTGCTCAAGAATGGTAACAGCTGAGGGGATATGGATAGGGTGCTGTCAATATCTGCTGCACTCAATCCCTTGCACCATTCAGATCCACTTTTCAGGCCTCAATTTAAGTTAACTCTGTTAAATGAATGTTTCTTCAAGGTAGTATCCAGTTGCAATTAAAAAAAAAAAAAGGAGAGAAAGCCTCACACGGCAGGTTTAGTGGAACAAGCTACTGTCCTTGTTGCTGCAGTTCATCCAAGATCTTAATTAATGTACCAGAACTCTGTTTATCACTTGGCCTCTCAAGCTACTACTCTATCAAAGGGATTATGTTGCCATTTTTGAGCCATCTGGTTTCAATGCTGTCTGAGATTGTGTATATAACCCCCATTGAAAGATCTCAGTATTCTTTCCAGAGTTACTCTGGCAAATAACCATAAGACTTTGGGGGAAGGATTGGGGAAATTGCTATTATATATCTTTACTGTGTCATTGCAGGGTTCTTCCTCAAAGGGACTTAGAACGTCTTCCCATCAAAGGGAAGAACTATCTCATGCCTTTGAGAACTGGCTCAAGTTTGGAAGCTAGGTAAAGAATTGTGATTTTCCATTTGGATGGTTTTCATCAGTCTTCTTGTTCACTCACTTTTGATCTTTTGTGGTTATATTAGACAAACAATATTTCAATTGGCTACCCATCTATCTCACCTTTAGGCACACCATGCTCTATATACCATTGCCACAGATTGTAGCAGCTCAAGGCCCTCTGGGCTGTATTGGCCTTGCTGCCCACCATGAAATCACATCCATCTTGTCTCTAGTGGCTTAGTGCTGCCATCTGACCACTCTATCCTGGTTCTTCATTATCCCCATTGACACAAGCAAGCCTGCTTCTATAGTGGCAGTGAATAGCCACCACTGAACTTCTCAATGCTGCCAGTGCCTCTCTCCCTAGTACATTCCTTATTATCTTCATGATGGAAATGTCCTCTAGGCCTTCCCTGGGAACATAGTTACCTGGTAGGTTCTTTAGTCTTATATATCTTACTTAATATTTTATTTTAACACAATTTTATAGACTTTTAAATCCTTCCTCAAGGCTGTGCCAGAGCATTCTGACATCTCTGCCTCATTTATTGCCATTGTTTCCAGCCCCAAGGAACCATCCTTAACAGAAACAACAAGGATTATAAGGAAATACTATGACCAACTATATGCCAGCAAATTAGACAGCTTAGATGAAATGAAAAAATTTCTAGAAAGACACAGACAACAGAAATTAACTTAGGGGGAACTAGAAAATTTGAATTGACCTATAACAAGTAAAAAGATTGAATTGGTAAACAAAAAACTTACCACAAGAAAACCTCAGAACCAAATGGCTTCACTGGTAAATTCTACCAAACACTCAAAGAACTAACACCAATTCTTCATGAACTCTTCCAAAAAATAAAAGGAAGTGAACACATCCTGACTCATCCCATGAGGCCAGTGTTACCCTGATACTAAAACCAGACAAAGATATCACAAGAAAAGAAAACTAAAGACCAATATCTCTTGTAAATATAGACATAAAAATTCTCACCAAAATACTAGCAGATCAAATCCAGGAATATATAAAATAGATTGTACACCCTGACAAAGTAGGATTTATCCCAGCAATACAAGGTTGTTTTAACATTGAAAGTCAATTAATGTAATATACCACATCAATAGAATAAAGGATCACATGATCGTTAAAAAAAAAAAAACACATGATCACCTCAATAGATGCAGGAAAAGCATTTGATAAAATTTATCACTCCTTTATAATAAAAACACTCAATAAACTAGGAATAGAAGGGAATTTCCTCACCTTGATAAAGATTATGTATGAAACACCTACAGGTAACATCATTGTTAATACTGAATGCTAAATACTGAAATACTGACTGCTTTCCCCCTAAGATCAGGAACTAGACACGGTTGTCTGATCTAGCCACTTCTACTCAACATTGTACTAGGAGTTCTAGTCAGGGTAATTAGGCAAGAACATGAGATAAGATACATCCTGTGATTAGAAAGGAAGTAATACTCTCTCTATTTTCAGATGACAAGATCTTATATTGAGAAAATCCTAAAGAATTCACTAAAAAAAATTTAAGATGAATAAAATGAGTTCCACAGATTGCAGCATAAAAGATCAATATACAAAAATTAATTGTATTTCTATACAGTAGCAATGAGAAAACAAAAAGAAAATAAATTTTAACAATTTATGAGCCCCAAAAAGAATTAAAAAATTAGGACTACATTTAAGAAAAGAAGTGCAGGACTTATACTATAAAAACTATAAAGCATTATTGAAAGAAATTAGAGAAGACCTAAATAAATGGAAAGGCATCCCACAATCAAGGATCAAAGACTTAGTATTGTTAAGATGGCAATGCTCCCCAAATTGTTCTATAGATTCGACACAACCACATCAAAATGCCAGCTGACTTGTTTGCAGGAATTGACTAGCTGTTCCTAAAATTTAAATGGAAATTCAAAGGACCTGGAACAGCCAAAATTATCTTGCAAAAGAACAAATTTGGAGAATTCACATTTCCTGATTTTACAATTTACTACAGCATGACAGTAATCAAGAACGTGTGGTACTGTCATAAAAACATACATATAAATCAATTAAATAGAATTGAGAGTCTAGAATTAAACTCTAACATTAATTTTCAACAGGGTGGCAAGAAAATTCAATGGAGCAAGAATAATCTTTTAACAAATGATGCTGGAACAAACAGATATCCGCATGCAAAAATTGAAGTTGGACACTACCTCACACCACGCAAACATCAACTCAAAATGGATCAAAGACCCAAATGTAAGAGCTAAAACTATACAACTCTTACAAGAAAATTAAGGCATAAATCTTGAACTTGAATATGAACTTGAATTAGGCAATGGTTTCTTCTATGTAATACAAAAAGCACAAGCAAAAAAGACAAAATTGATAAAAAGTACGTCATCAAAATGAAAAACTTCTATGCTTCAAAGTACACCATCAAGAAAGTAAAAAGATAATCTACAAAATGGGAGAAAACTTTGGTAAATTTTATATCTGATAATAACAATGACATACCACCTCACACCCACTACAACGGCTACAATAAAAAAGACAATAACAATTGTTGGTACAGATGTGGAGAAATTGGAATCCTCAAACAATGTGAGGTAATGAACATAAAATAGTGAGCCATTTTGGAAATCAGTCTGAGAGTACTGAAAATGGTTAAACATAGAATTACCATATGATCCAACAATTCCACTTCTAGGTATATACCAAAAAGAAATAAAAATACAGGTCCTCAAAAAAACCTGCACATGAATGTTTACAGCAACACTATTCACAAGAGTCAAAGGGTAGAAACAACCCAAAAGTCCATCATGTGATGTATGGATCAATAAAATGTGGTATAGCCATACAATGGAGTGTTGTCAATAAAAAGAAATGAAATACTGATACATGCTACAACATGGATGAATCTTGCAAACTTTGTGCCAAGTGAAAGAAGCCAATCACAAAGGACCACATATTGTGTGATTCCATTCATATGAAACGTACAAAACAGGCAAACCTATAGAGACAGAAAGTAGAATAGTGGTTGCCTAGGGCTGGAGGGCAGGGATGGGGGAATATTGGGGAGTATAGATGACAGCGAAGGGGTGTGGGGTTTCATTTTGGGGTGATGAAATATTTTAAAGTTGATTGTGGGTGATGAATGCACAACTGTGAGTATGCTAAAGTCATTGAATTGTATACTTTAAATGAATGAATTATATGGTATGGTACCAATACAGCAGCTTAAAATAGAGTAATAGCTAAATGTCAGGTTCTTTGTAAAATGAGGAAAGTAGGAACAAGTATACAAACACGTAAATCACATATATTTTCTCTGCCCAATAAAGTAGCCACTAGCCACATGTGCCTGTCTAAATTTACATTTTAATTGATTAAAATTAGGGATAATTAAAAATTCAGTCCTTTACTTGCAGTTTCAACCTTTCAAGTCTTCAATATCCACATGTGGCTAGTGGCTCCATATTTAACAGTGCATATATAGCATATATCCATCATCTCGGAAAATTCTATAGGACAACTTTGATATCTATAACCTATACATCATAAATTTATTTGTACATTTGCCAAATGCATTATCTACCTAAGGAAAATTCCTTACTTTGGAATTTTTGTCCTCTCTCTGGTTTTAAACGATTTTTCCTAAGAATAGATGTTATTTTTTTAAAATGTTCTTACTTCGATTAAAAAAAAGATGACTAACCTGTATTAGCCCCCTGCTCCCATCTCCAATCTCCTCAACAAAAAGTCTAGGATCATTGATGTATAATATTTTCAATAGCACCTCAGTTTGAAAGTTTATGCAGAAAAAAAGTAGTTTGTAAGAGTGAAGGTTGAGAAAGATGAGAGTCTTGACATATTAAGATCTATCTTATTGGTATATAAATATTGGGTATTAATTTAGAAACAAAGGTGGTTTTGACAGTGAAGTGCTAATATTTCAACCTCAACTGAAGGGGAAACACGCATTTGATTGAATCAAAGACATTTCAAAAAGGAGAGTTATTTCAGTTGCTGTGTCACTCAAGAATAAGAAGAAAAGGGTAAAAGAAAATATTCTGTTGATATGTGTTGTCATCTGGGTTTGCTTTTCCATAGTCATCTGTGTGTGCGTTTGACTGTATTTTATGTCACCCTGGTGAACAATACCACAATATGTCAAGACCATTAGAATTCAACTACAAAGGAGCTAAGAGTTCTGGTTTTCATGTCGATCAGCAACTTCTGCTTAGATTTGGAGGCCTTAAAATTAACTCAAGCAATATAAAAAAAAAATCAGACACAATGTAGAACAGGCAGTCTCACAAAAGACTTCCTTTATGGCTCATCAGAGTAAATCTCTTGTCAAAATACTCCCTGCACTAAGTAAAGGTTATCTATTCATATGAACACCTGACTTATAAAATCAATCAGGGCACAATAAGGAAGATGCCTGCGTTTTGCATGCATTCAAGTTGTTGCTTCCATTAACTTAACTTCCTAAAAATATATTTCATTTTTTCAGTCTGCTCTGCATAACTCATTAACATCATAATCGCCAGCAATAATTGCCTGAAGTGAGTAAAGAAAATCACGAAAGATGAAGAGTTGAATTACCACTTAATGAAAGAAGAAAAAAGAAGACAATTTAAATCAACAGTCTGCGATACTGCCACCACTCCCTTCCTTGAGAAAATGTATAGTAATTGTGTTTCTTGGAGCTTGTTGTGTTTATAAATGAGGACTCGCAGACAGTGAGTTCTCAGAATGATTCTAAGGGCTTAATTGATGATTTGAATCAGATGAACTTAAAAATATTTGCTCAGCAATCTAAAGATGCATTTTTATAGCAACTTGCAAAATAATACTTTTTAAAACATTTCAAAATTATCTCTATGGTAATTAGAAGCCCTGACCAAAACGAAATATTTCCTCTTGTTCTTCAAAATGTGTGGAATCTATGAAAGTCATGTTTAATATATTTGGGGACTTAATAGGTTTCCATTTAAACCAGTGCATCTTAACTAGAGTTGATTTTGACCCCCAGGGAAGATTTGGCAATGTCTGGAGAAATTTTGAGTCGTCACAACCTAGAGGTTGCTATTGGCATCTAGGGCAGCTCCCTACAACAAAGCATCATCTGGCCCAAAATATCAATAGTACCGAAGTTGAGGACTCCCGGTTTATACCAACAAAAGGACCTGAGGGACTACTGTAAAAGGTAGCAAGTAAATAAAGGGATGATGTTTCTTAATAACAAAAAGAACACGAAGTCAGATCAAAGCTAAAAAATTAATGCAATATTTTACAAAACAATAATTTATTTTATAATTTAGTGAGCACGCTGGAGCTAGGGAGATGGGAGAGGGAGGATAACGACACATTACTCCAGCTGCCCTTACTGGTCAAATCTTCAACTCATGGTGATTTAGGTCTGATGAGAGTCAGATAATTAGCAGGCTCTAATTGTAGTAAAGTGTAATTATGATTTATCATTTTTATAGTTACTTTTTGAATCTGTAAACATACGAGTTATTATGAGAAACAGATTAAGTGGGTGGACAAGTTCAGCCAAGTACACACGTGAGAGGAGATTCAAGTGGAGTTTTGGCAGATGCCTTAAAACAGTGGTTCTCGAACATGAGCATACATCGGAATCACCTGGAGGGTTTGTTGAAACATAGACTTCAGTGCTCCACCCCTAGAATCTCTGACCCAGTGGGTCTGGGGTGGGCTCTGAGAACTGGCACTTTTAGTAAGCTCCCCAGTGATGCTGAAAATGCCAGTCTGGGATCACTCTTTGAGAACCACTGCCCTAATTCAATGGATACTGCGTTCTAAAATCAAGAGCAAGACAACTACGATGAAAATTTTTTAGAGGAGGTAGCTAAAGCTCCTCCCCCACAATAAAGATATAAATAAGTAGAAATTTAGAGATGAGGGAAATAGAGGTCTTTTTAGAGGGAACTCTAAAATGTGTGCTGTGAGTTCCATCCCCTCATGGGTGGTAGGAGTGGGGCTAGAGAGTGCAGGCACCTCCCATCACGACTAGGGAAAACAGCTTCAATCTGACCACGTAGAAAGATATGTTCCTTATAGTTTGCAAATAGTGTGGACTCATGTCTCTCTCTCACCTGAGAAATCTAAACAGTTAAGAGAGACTGGATGGCTAGCTGATCTGATGGTGGGGCAGATGGCAAGTGGATACTGTGTTGGAATTAGCCGGCACTGCTGGAGTTTGTCAGAGAAAAAGATAGATGTGTGTCCCCCCACTTGTATATCATTTATGGACTATATGCAAGTGACTCCACATGGGCCTTCTTAAATCGTGACCAAGACAGCCAGCAGTGGGCCGGGGATAAGTAGAAGAGCCTTTAGGTATTGCTGGATTGGTAGAGGCTGTGAGGAAGTAAGATACCAGCCACAACAGAGATGCATTTTCCTTCATTAAGGCAATGATAGGTGAAAAATTTCTCCAAGAATTAGGGAGTTAGATATCTCCAACAATCTAGTTAAGTGCCTCCAGAAAGTTCATTTTTAAATGCTTGCCAAATCTCAAGAGCACTGAAATTAGGTAAGTAGAAGCCTACCTGTTACGTGGGAACTTTTTCCCCTTAGCGCATCTCCTTCTCTCTTTCCAGTTCTGGGAGAGTCAGAAGCAAGGTTTGTCAGGTGATGGAGACTGAATAGAATACGGAAAAGATACCAACTACACATTCCCTGACTTCTGACTTCCTGTCTGCAGGAGGCCTAAGCAACAGGAGGAGGAGATGTTTTTAACCATATGTGAGACAGGACTTTTAAATTACTAAACTGAGAGTGTGTTTGTGATTTTAATTGACTGGAGAGTTGTTAGTTCTACTAGAGAGGGACTAAAAAGTCAAGAGCCTGCCTGAGGTTTGATCCAGAGGTAAGAGAAGAATTTGCCCCACAGTGGAGATTTAAAAAGAGAATGGAAAGCTAAAATTAAAGTTGCTGTTTCTTTGTCATGCCCCTATGAGTGATGTGTCTTCAGTAATGGTTATACACGGTATTTATCAGACCTTCCTAAGGTCTATGAATGAGTTTCCTGCTACACAAATCCATGTCTGACCCACTGCTCCAAATTTGTCCGCAGCTTCTTCCTTGATAGAAGAAATCAAAGATTATTCTATAAAGCATGGATAATTGTAAGCCAGAGAAGGCCGATAAATGGCTCCTTGAATGCAGAAACACCATGTTACATTCCACAACAGATAAATAGCCCAAAGAATTTACCTGGGATGTGTTTGATAGGAGTTTGACATCTTTTAATAACACTAATACTTGGATGAGCAATTGAGTAAAACATTTATGGATTCAGTTTTAATTTATATAGACAATTGCAGAGCAAGAAGAAAAGAATAGGTAAGAATCCTAACGGATACATGTTATCAACTGGATCTGCCTTGAGTGTTTGGGATTTCATTGTTACAAGCTGTGGCAGTAAATGCCTCATCAGGTCCCCTGATTTCTTTATCTTCTGTTTTAGTACACCCTGCTCACTGTCACCATATCAGTGTTATGAATTGAAACACCATTCCGATCAGATCCCCAGTCAAAACTGGTTAATGGGTCCTCATCTCTACAGAATTATACTACTCCATGTTGGTTAGGATTGTTGAACCTATTCAACAATGTCCTACATTGTTATGAATATGGATATGATATTTCTGGAAAGGAATTTGGCAACTGAATCAATCAGAGTTCCACCAGAGAAACAGAACCAGTATTATCTATCTCTCTATCTATCTGGCATATGTGTATGTGTGTACATGACATATGTGTATATATGGCACATATACATACACATATGTATGACATATATGTATACAAGACACATGTATGTACTACATATATGTGTGGCATATCTACACATATTACATATGTGTAGATATATGTATGTATATATAAATATATACGTATATCTCAGGGAATTGACTTAAGTGATTTTAGGGACTGGGTAGGCAAATCTGAAATCCATAGGGGAAGGTCAGGCTAGAAACTCTGAGGCAGGAGCTAAAGCTGCAGTCCCCAGGAGGAATTTCTTCTTCTTCAGGGAAGTCTCAATTTTGCTCTTAAGGCCTTTCAACTAATTGAATCATGCCCACCCAGATTATTGAGGATAATTTCCTTTACTTAATATCAACTAACTGTGGATGTTAATCACATCTAAGAAATGCTTTCACAGGAATACCTAGATTAGTGTTTGATTGAATAATGAGACTATGGCCTAGCTAAGTTGACACATAAAACTGGCCATCACAACAACATTATCAAGAGGAGCAAATAACTTCCTACCATTTGATCCAGGATTCTAATTCCTGAAATATGTCCTAAAGGAACAAGAGGAGGTGTGCACAATTTTTTATATGTATTAGTGGCTCACTTCAATTACTATCATGAACGAAAGCTCTGTCCCACCAGCCATCGGCATATACATTCTACCCCAGGAAGCATGCTAATTTGGCAACTTCGAGCCAAAGTCGTTACTGAGTCATTGACTAATAACTTGAGTTTTTAATGAAAAGTAGAAAGGGGTTAAAAGGTGTTAAGTTTGCATATTGCGGTTATCTACTTCTTCACACTATAACATTTCCCAAAGATTCTACGGTAAGCATATACATTTTACACTCTGAAAAATAAGCACTTTATATACATTTTTAAATAACTACAATACACATTTTAAAGCACCAATAAAAGCAAAAACAACATTGTAATTAAACTAAGTACAGCCCTAAGAACATGACAACATAATTTGTATATATCACAACGCTATGATTTTAGTTCAGTGCCTAACACACCACATAGTGCCTAATATTAAGGAATCAAAACTGGATATTAGAGAATTGAGCTCAGACCCCTGAGTTTCACTGTAGGATGAGCCAGTGACAACCAGAGCAGATAGTACCATAAAAACAACCTTCTGGTAATTAGTGGAGCTTACATAGAGTCTATTGCTCCTTTACCTGGTGTCCACCAGGCCAATGGCAAAAAGAACCTAAGTGCCAGCATAAACAGCTTGTTGCCCCACTCCAATGCTTTCGAAAGTGGCCTGATCTGTTCTTTGCCACCCAAAGGCATGTCTACAGTTCTCTCCATGCCAGCTTCCGGAAAAAATAGGTTCATTATTTTTAGTATCTTCAGTTCCTCCCCACTAATCCAGAAGGAGCAAAACTCTTCTATCAACCAACTTCCTAACTTCTCTTACCACCAGGAGAGGTTATGATTGTGTCATAACCCAGAATATTCATTGGATAATATTGTCCATGTGATAATGGACAATGATGCTATCACTTAATTGTAGGAACCCAGGTTCTATCCTTTACCTTGACCTTCCAACCTCACCCTCAGAGTAGGACTGAGGGTGGGACAATCAGTTAGTCTTTTGAACTTCCTTTTACCTTCCACGTGGCAGGTTGAGTGGCCTCAAAGTCCTTGGGTTAAGTGCTCTCTCTGTCTTTCTTTCTCTCTCTCTTTCTCTCTCCAGATTTGTCTGATCACATTGGTCCCAAACTTTTAGATTTGAAGTTGAGAGTGGGGAAGAGATAGTCAGAAACTAGAAGTTGCCACTCAGGCCTCAAGCTTCAGCTCCATTCTCCAGTTCAGCTTTTATGAGATAGCCTACAATGTGGTATTGAATATTGTCTCAAATATCAATGAAGGGCTGTTTTGATTCTCAGTTTCACTGTTGTTTCTTTCAAACACAGTTCCCTTGGGAAGTCAAAGGGATTTAAAGTAATTGGCTGGCGGGCGGACTCAGACATTTGCAGATTTCCTGCTCTGATTCAGGCACAGTTTATTTAATAAAATTAAAATCTCACCCTTAACCCCTAACCAGGTCTAAAATTGGATCATACTCTGGTGTTAACCCCATATCACTCTCATTTCAATACTGGATAGAACAACTGACCCTATTCCTCTGTGAATTACAGCTACTCCTAATGACCTTAATGCCTTTGTTCTAGTCTGAATTTCCGGGACCAAGTTTCTCTGTTCATAGTCTTTGTCTTTCTGAGTTACTATTTCAATCTCCTGTTCAAGTCAAGCCCTGATATCCAATAAGGAGTCTCTTCCTGCTAGATTTTAGTGTTTACCTCCTTTGTTCCTCCTCAGCTTTGGTGATTTACCCTGCTGCCTCATTTTGAGTCCTGTGGTAGGCAGAATTATAAGATAGCTGCGGGATTTCTGATCCTCAGTATATATGCCCTGTGTAATCCCCTCTCCCTGAGTGCGGGTGGGGCCAATGAATATGATGGATGTCATTCCGTGATTAGTTTGTACTACATGCCAGAAGGTATGGGATTTTGTAGGTGTAATTAAGGTCTCAAGTCAGTTGATTATGAGAAAATCAAAAGTGAGATTATCCTGGATGAGCCTGGCCTAATCTGGACTCTTTAAAGGAGGGTCTAGAGGTGAAAGAAAAGAAAGAGCAGAGATGCTCCCTGTTTGCCTTGAAGAAGCAAACTGCCACGTTATAGAGAGGGCCACATGGCAGAGAATGCGGGGTGGCTTCTAGGAAATGGGGACCTCAGTCCTTCAAACGCAAGCAACTCAATTCTGCTGATGATCACATGACCTTTGAAGAGGAACTTAAGCTCTAGAAAGGAATGTAGCCCAGTCAGCATCTTGGTTGCAGCCTCACGAGACCCTGAGCAAAAGATCCATTTTAGCTGTATCTGGACCCCTGACCCACAAAAACTGAGAGATAATGAATGCATGTTGTTTTCAGTTGCTAAATTTGTGAAATTTTGTTACACAGCAAAAGAATACTAATATATGTTCCTAGGTTGTTTTTTTTACTAGAAGCATGACTGAAGATTGCACATGCAATGCCAGGGTCAGCCAGAAATTCTCTGAGCACCCTCGTCCCCAGCAAACACACACAAACACATTCCTCCATTTCTAAACTGCCAGTATCTCTTCTGCTCTAAGAGGAGCTGGGTCTAATTTCAAGCTAAGACTCCTCCCCCTCCTGCACTGGACTGATACCTGCAGACCACCTATCACGACTTTTCTCCGGGTCCTGAGATAAAACAACATTGTCCTTGGGGACTCACAGCCTCAGCTGGGGAACTGGCTTCCATTAATTACAGTACAAAGAAACCTCTTGAATGTGGTATTGTGAAGTTTGTTTTGAAAATCAAATTCCTTTTGAAAATTACCATTCATTATGCCTCGTACCCAAATCATTTTACTTAGGAGCAAAAATGTGATTTTCTACCAGCTGAAGAGTCCCTCCACAATGAAGCTACAGAATCATTTCTTGAGCAAGCCTGCCTCACCCAAAGTTAAGCTCTTCTTTGCATATTTTAGGGGGAAAATGGACAAATCACATGTAAATGAAAAGATAAATCTTTGAAAGCAAGAGAGACCTCCCTTTTGGTTCATTTCTATGAGTATCTTTTTCTTGTTTTGCTTGTAAAATGGGAAACAATATAACTATCTTTATTTTTCTGTGAATAGCTATATAATTCATTACTTCAAAACCTAGATCTTTCTCTCTGATCTGGTCTCTATAATAAAAGAATCAAATCAACTCAATGTGTCTCAAATATGCCATACTTTGTGACATTCCTGTTCAAAGTCATTTTTTAGCTCCTTGATACTGTAGTTTCTTGACATATGCAATACCATATTTATAGCTGTGAATTGTATTTGCTGGATAGACTGCAATGATTTGTATAGTGATTTGTAATGTGTGTCCCTGAAAGCAACCATACAGAAATAAATTGCATTATAAAAACCACATTTGATGCCTCAATCAAGCCCATTCATTATAATTTTGAAACTTCTACCATGAATAGGTCAGAGCCCCTGCTTTGCATTTATCAGTAGTTTTCCATCCTCAAGGATTAGAGATTTATAAGTTTCTAATTGTTTTCTAGACCCGACTGAATACCAATAATCAAAGAACTATTTAGTTTCTAATGATTATAGTAAAATACCTTGTCTGATTACAAATAAATGAAATCAGTCTTTTGATCAGAATCCTTGGATGGGTATATAAGCACTCAAATGGGTAATACATTGAGGAGGATGAGGCTGATTGTGGACACAAAAGAACAGAGATAATTCCTTTCTTTGCTTTCTTTTTCTACCATCACAGGATAAGAAATGAGGGGGTGGTAATTTGCCGTGTTAGTCATTGACTCGAATAAATATGTAAATAAGTGAAAACCAGAGATGTCCTAAAATGCCCTGACTTCCTTTTGCAACTCAAATCATTGCCTTGAATATTTTAGAATATCTCACTAGGTGTGTTGAGCTTTATGTAGGGAAAAATGATTTTGAAATGGCCAATACAGCCAAGTTTTAAAAAATAGAAAAAAAAAAACTTGCCTTATCCCTTCTTCATATCTTTCCCACTCCTTGAATATGGACTGTTGTGATTTTTCCCCCTTCTGCTGACATGCCTAGGAGATTGCGTGCTCTGTGGAGGTTGAAATGTTGACTTTCCTATTCACTGTTATAGTCCCACAATTTAGCAGAGTGTTGAACACATAGTGGGGCCCTTACAAATATTTATGGAATAATGAATATCTCTAAGCATTTAGAAATTTGATTTCCTTTAAAATCAGAAAATGGATTGGATAAACCATGTTAAGATTGAAATTTCCCACCACTCCTATAACCAATCTTTGACTGACCACTAAGCTATACTGACCCAGGATGACCCATAGGAAGCAGAATTAAAAATAAAAATAAAAATAATTAAAAAAAAAAAACTTAGCAGAAACATCAGTGATCACACACTGCAGAGAATAGAGCCTCTACGGAATTAGTTTAGGAAAAATCACTAAACAAGTGAAAAAAAAAAACTAACAATATCCACAACCCCTGTGAGAGGTGGAAATCAGAATCTAGAGTGTACATTATATTATCTAAAATATCCACTTTTCAACAAAACAATACAAGGCATGCAAAGAAATAAGAATATGTGGCTGATATACAGAAAGAAACTACATCTGCTTCAAAGAGACTCTCTGAGGGGGTCCAGATGTTGGGCTTAGCAGACAAAGAAAAGCAACTATTATAATATGCTCAAAAACAAAAGGAAACCATGTTCAAATAATTAGAGGACAGTATGATGATAGTGGATCCTTAAATAGAGAATATCAATAAAGAGATGGAAATTATAAAAATTAACCAAATAGAATTTCAGGTATTGAAATGTACAGTAATTGAAATGAAAAATCACTAGACTAGCTCAACAGAAGACTTGAGCTGGCAGAAGAAAGAATCAGCAAACCTGAAATGGATCAATAAAGGTTATCCAATCTGAAGAACAGACAGAAAAAAGAATGGAGAAAAAAATGAAAAAAGCCTCAGACACCTGTGGGACAAGAAAAAAAGTATACAAACTATGTGGAAAGGAGTCTCAGAAAGAGAGGAGAAAAAGGAGCAGAAAAATATATGAAGACATAATGGCTAAACATTTCTAAAATTTTATTACAAAAAAAGTGCATTAATCCACATATCCAGAAAGCTTAATGAACTTCAAGTAGGATAGGACAAACAGATCCACACCTAGATATATCACAGACAAAGTCAAAAAGAAAGTCTTAAAACAGCTAACACACACACACACCAACTCATCACGAAAAAGGGAACCACGTTAAAATTAGCAGATGATAGAAAAAAATGAGGCCAGAAGGCAGAGGGTGACATATTTAAAGTGCTGAAAGAATAAACTGTAAACCAATAATTCTGTATTGAGCAAAACTATAATTCAAAAATGAAAGCAAAATTAAGATCTCCCCGGATACAAACAAAGATTGAAAGAATTTATTGCTATCAGACTTTCATGACCAGAACTAAAGGAAGCGCTGTAGACTGAAGAGAAATGACACCATATGGTCACTTGAATCCACACAAAGAAATAAAGGCATCAGTAAATATAATTATGTAAGAAAATACAAAAGAGTAAGTAAAAATCTACTTACATATAAATAAATACATAAGTATAAATATATTTTTTCCATTTTCATGTCTTAATTGATTTAAAAAACCATTGCATAAAACAATTATTATAAAACTGCATTGTTGAGATTATACATATAAAGGTGTAGAAATATGACAATAATAGCATAAAGGAGTGGGAGGGGGAAAATCTGTGTTGGATAAAGCTTCTATATTTCACTGGACTCAAGGAGTGGGATCAGGACTGGAAACAAAGAGATGCTCTAGAAAGTTATTCCCATGGCTGGGAAATGGTCATTTGGGAACCGGACCAGGGCACTGGCAGTAGACAGGAGACTATTTCAGTGGGATGAAGAGATAGAATTAATGAATTTTGGCAAAGGATTGGAACAAAGGGACAGGCAAATGGAAAGAAGCATAGGTTAAAGAAAATTTAAATCAGGTTGAAAAGGAAAAAGGAGTATCCTTTAACATAAGTGGAAATATTGATTCTTCATTGTAGATTTATTTAGATTGTTTTCCAGCCTGAGAATTAACTAAAAGCCTTGTCTACTAGGAATGCAAGACAAGGCAGGTAAGTTTTGAGAAGCCTCAATTCTCCATCCCACCCCATGTTAGTCACTACAATGGGAATCATATCTGAGTGAGTCATGAGGGTGATGAGTCTCAGCAAAGAGAGAAAATAAACATAAAAAATGCCAAACTGGAACGGCATTAAATGAAAGTTCGTATTTCAAAACATCATCTGGCACTGGTGCTGTTAATGAGAATGGGTCTATTTCAACTCAGTTTCAGTCAATTTTTTAAAAACCTACTAATGTGATAGTTTGATGATGACCATAGAGAAAAACCACCAAGGTTTCAGATTTGGAACAGAAAAGGGGAGGAAATGAAAAGATTAGCAGGCGAGAGAAGGATGTAGGCTTCCATCTGAATACCCATCTAACCTTCACCTTTGACTTCACTCTATTCTGTCATTCTCTACAAGTTGAGTGATCACCTCATTTTTCCTTTTTTCTTCCCAGCATTAATGATTATTTGTATAGCTTCCTGAATTTATGAGAACATCAAAAAAATTCAGAGCACATTTTTATTATATGCAAAGATAAATGATGAATGTTTTCCTATGTTCCATACCCCCTTAAAATGACCCTGGAAATTTTGTTTGGATGTCTGGATCTCTGGTACCCAGAGATATATGGAGATAAGCCACTAGAACCTAGAAGTCCTGAATCTTCTTTTGTTTTGCAATTCCTCATTGCATACACAGATAGGATTTGTGTGAATTATGCTAGGCAATTTTTTTTTTTTTTTTAGATTAGAGAGATTCAGGGATATAAACAATTGTTATGGAGCTTGGAGATTAGATAATGCTAGGATTAATAAAAATGGCAAGCAGTATCTCCATGGAATTAATGATTCAAGAACACTACTTTTTCTATTTCTGTGTCCTTTTATCTCCTATTATCACTTCCTATTCCTTCACTATTCTTTGCTTATATGGGGAAATATTACCTTCTAGAAAGTTGCTTTGATCATCAGCAGAGGCAGAAGTCACAATGAAGACCTGGTCAGGCAGCTGTGATATAAATGGCCTCTCTTGTTAAAAGGCATAACCCATTCCTCAAAAAAAGTCTTGGCTGAGGAAGAGAAGAGCTCAGCATGGACTGTGGCCAATGACACAATGAAAATCACCAAACACTATCTGGAGATGTTTGAGGCTCACCCTTTGGGGGAAACCTACCTTCCCAATAGCTAGAAGGCCTTGTCTACTTAAGGTCCACAGGATAACTAGATTTTGCCTACAGTAACCATAGTTTTTATGTTATAATAATTTTTAACTTACCCTACTGAAAAAGTATGAATGGCACAGTTTACCAAAGATGAGAGAAGTAAGCTAACTTGTGTTGAGTAGCTGTGTTGTGCCGAGGGCATATTATTTAATTGAATCCTCTCCATAATTCTGTGAGGAAGACACAATTATCTACATTCTATAGGTGATAAAATTTGAATGAGTGTCTCAGGATCATACACATAAGTCTGGAAAAGATTAAGGGGTGGGATACCTGGACAATTTCGTAGGAATCAATCTGCAGCCAGCACTAAAACATCATCTAAATCCTTGGAAAATTTCTTGACAGTTAATCCAAGAATTCACATTAGATTTCTTACTATCACTTGGGAAATGTAATTAGTCCTCTACGGCTGAAGCAGAGAAAAGCAAAAACAAGAGTATAAAATGCTCCTCATAGGTTCCCTTCCTGTGGAGCAAATGCTGACCAAACATTAAAAGAATATTTTTTGAAGTAGACCTGCATTGTTAGTTTTCCAAGGACTTGACCTGTCTCAACCAAGCCCTATCATGTAGTGCCACAGGGTGAGTGCCCCGGGGTACACACTCTGAGATGGAGTTAGTAGGCAGACAATTTGTTAGGGCATATTTTCAGGATTAATGCCTTTAGAAGGGAAGGGAAAGATGGAGGATTGGGCTAAGAGAGAAGGTAAACTGTGATGACGAGTCAACAAAGGCCTCAGCCAACCCCAAGGGGAGCTTTGCAGTTGGGATCTTCACAGTTGTTCTGACTTGGGTGAGATGGCCAGGTCTTTATAGATGTCTGTGAGCCAGCCATTGGATGATATGGGTCAGCTGCCCCAGGAAGGGGTGTGACCTTGGGCAAACGATCACCAAAGGATTACCAGGAGTAATTTTTAGAGATTGCTCACAGCTGGAAACTGTTGGCTGGCAGACTCCCAGTCACTGGGAGAAAATATCTCTCATTCCTGGAGATTTCTGGGTGGATCATCACAGTGTCAGCTACATATAACTACTTGATGGTTAAGCTAGTCTTCAAATCTAGACCTATCTGACTCTAAGCACACATTTTGTCCCTTATATTACTATGCCTGTCTGAATCCACAAGGAATACTGTTTATGACTATTATCAAAGTTTTATCTTCTCTAATCAGGTTGCAGGGTATCTTAAAGATATGCTCCTGGATGCTCAAGTAAATGTTTCATTTAGCTGCAACAGTTATGAACTAGATGTGTGAAGGGGCATGCTATAGAATGATATTTTCCCCCCACTCTCCAGATATACCGAAGTAATTCAAGGAAACCACTCTGAGATGCAGGCACGTGGAGATGTACACCAAGGCTCTATTGTAGGAAGGCAGCCCTGGAGCCTTTCCTGATCCCTGGAAAGTGCTCTGCGGGGAGGAGAGTTGGGTCCCTAGTAAACTCCCTCTAGCTCTGGCTTCCCATCCTGAAAGAGGTGTTTGCAGCTTTGCAAAGGAATATGGTCAATGCCGCTGGACACAGGCTCTTGTTTTCCCCTACGAGGTAACAGGTGGCAGAAGATTCACTGTAGGGAAGCCAGGGTAAGTTGTTCATAGTGATTCTTAAATGCTTCTCCTGGCCGATGCAGAGTGAGTAAAAGGAAGGAGACAGATGTTATCCAAACCGTAACACAGAGTCTTAGTTTGGGTTCCTTTACAAGCGGAGCCTGAGACAAGGACTCAAGTGCAGGCAGATTTTTGGGGGGTGGGGGGGGTGGGGAGTGGGGGAAGGTTATCCTAGAGAGCAAGAGAGAAAGGTAAGGAGAATGAGGCAAGGAAAGAGCCTTAAAAGGTTGAGCTGGTTATTGCTGTGGACAACTGGGGCTCAATCCCACTGAAGACCTTTTGAGAAACCTTCAGAAAGCACCTCAGAATTGCCCCATCAAGAAATGGGTTCCTGGGGCATTTTCCTATGACTCCAAACTCCATTGTATAATACTCTCCCCCAGGGAAATGAATTCTTTCTCAGTTCCTGAGCAAGCTCCCTTGGTTTTAGAGAAAGCATTGAGTAAGAACAGTGGAGAGTCCAGATGCAACACTGTTAGTGTGCGTAGGAAATGTCCACCACAGGTGCTGCTGAAATCAGACATGGTTCAAGGGAAAATTGTGTAGGGCTCCAAAGGTCTCTGCCACAGCTGGATGGTTGTTCGAGGGATTAGCTCTCAGAAGAGCAAGGGTGGAGAAGTGGTCTCCTTGATTGTCAATTCTAACCTTCAACATTTCTGCTCTCCAGTGCTCGTGGGACCTTCCTCCAGCCCACATTAAAAAAAAAAGAAATTGCACCCTTAGGAATCATTTCTCTAGGGCATTTGTGGGCTTCTTGCTTTCAGTTCTGGCTCAATCCTCCAAGATGCAGGAGTAATTTACCCACATTGGGCCTCTCTTCCCATCCCCAGTAGATATCAGCTCCTACACCTGCTGAGAGAAGCAGAGGTCAGGAGATTATATGAGTAAACAGTGTTTGCAAAGCTGGGGTGGTTTCTCCAAACTATACATGTTTTAAATGATTGATTTGATCAGTGCTTCCTGAAAGAGCGAGTTCCCAATAACCAAAGGTCATTTTAGTGACCTTTCATTTTGTCTGCTGAAGTCTGTCTTGGGTGTTGGGAAAGGCCTCTGGAGTTAGCCTTCACCATTAACTAACTTTGTTGCTTCTTTGGGTTTCTCTATGTCTTATCCCTAAATTCTAGGATTTCATTATGTATCATGAAATGGGCTTCTGTTTCTTTTTTTTTTCAATCACTCAGGCAGTTGAGATATGACATTTCAATTCATTTTGGTTCATTGAATATAATTCAGTAAAGGGTGACGAGAAAGCTAAACTCTTAGAGCAGACACCTATTCATTGCAAACCATTTGGCTTTTCTCCTACTATTTGAAAAACTCTGATAACATTCATGCTTCCAGATTCCCACCCCACTTACCTTTTTTGGCTATTTCACTGCATTGAACCTTGAAATGCAATTTTTCAGCACAGAAAAACAAGGCCGCCTTCTTCGGCTGATGTCTAGAGAAGAAAAATAAACATGAAGGTAGGTTTTAGGCTTCTTTCCTTATTACCTGTCAAATGTATGATTCTAAATAAAATGTGCAGATTCTAAAACTCAAATGCTGGCTACCCCTGGCTCTTCAATAAAGGACTCAATATGTTTTTTTAAAACAATGATCTAGATTTCTTTGTGAGTCATAAATCTCAATTCTCATAGCATCTCTGTGAGTAACTGCTATTGTTAGTCTCATCTACAGATGGGGAAACTGAGGCATGTAGACATTAGATAACACGCCCACAGTCTACACAGCTACTAATGAGGGGAGCCAGGGTTCAAATCCAGGCAGTCCAGCTTCAAAACAAATGCTCTTTAGCACCATCTTATGCTGCCTCTTAGCTAAAGTTTTCTCTATAAAAGTCTTTGGCTGGAATTCACAAATACCTTTTCAAGTTATAAGTTAAAGACACCAACATTACTTATATAAACTGTTTAAATTTGTTTGAAAATTAGAAGCAAGGCAAGAAATTTTCTGCTGATTCTAGTCTTTATACACATAATCTAATTTCGGCAATCCTGCTTTTTCCCACAATCAGAACCCAAGGACGTGCTTGTGTGTTTTCCTGTGATACTACCAAGTACCCCAAATGTGAGGGCTGCAGTTTGGAGATATTTTTAGTCACAGAAAAATGTGATTAAGGATAGGAATTCTGTTAGTGAGATTTGACCTGTTTGCATCTCAAAATCACCAGAAAACCTCCCTAATTTAGCTAACAACAGTAAGCGTGTTGGCATGCATGCACGCTGCAATTCTGTTCTGATTCTTTTTTTCTGGTTTCAAGGTGTAATGAAGTCTGTGGTACACTAGATGGCAGCCTTGCCACGTGAGCCCCCGACCTAAGACCAGTCTGAGAACTACAGTGAGAACAGTTCTCGTTTCAAAGTAGAGTATTTAAGACGATGTGAATGCAGGGCTAATAATGAGTCTATTCCTCTGATTTCAGTATTAGAGGCCAAGGCCTGTGGAAGAAAGGACTAACGTGGAGGTGAGAGAATTTTTCTCTTCTCAATAGCTCGAAAGGGGTCGTCCTACAGAGACATTTTCCTTTTGAGGCTAGGAAAGGTCACTTTCTGCTCCTTGCGCAGTTGGAATCATTGTAGAAAGCCTCTTTGGGGGACCATCAGAAAAATACAAAGAGTTCATTTGTAATTATACACTGAAATAGCTAATTTCTTGTAGCTCTTAAATTATATGATTAATTTATAAATATATATAATTATATGATTGTAGACAAAATATACACTAGACATTTTGTGTGCATATTTTTTTTTGCAAAACCTCCATTTTTTCCTAAAACATAAGAGATTTGAAGGATGAGTAGATAGTTACTAGTCTCCATATTATTATAGATGGTCCTTTAGAGTCACTTAACATCTGTTATCTTTTTCCTCATCCCAGAAATGCTTCCTCTAATCTTTATCCCTGTTAAACTCAGTCCAAGGCAAACATCCCATACCCAAATCCTCCAGTTAGCATGTTCTCCTTCCTGCCGGATGGAGGCTGAAGGGGTTAGAAGGGAGAAAGGAACTACCTATCTCAGATTCCAGAAAGACAGGCATCATCCTGTATTCCTGTCGTCCCACAGGGAACCCTTGACCACATTGCCCTGTATATACCAAGACCGCTTCAGATGTATTAGCCACTAAATAGGCTTTTGGGGGTTGGCTTGGGAACCAACTACCACATATGTGCTTGTGAGAAATAGACTCACTGAGCAGTGCAAACTGTTCAGATGATTGAGCTACAACCAGCTCCTAGATTAGCGCCTAACAGTAATGGTTATCTCTTTCCTTTTCTGTTGGCCTCCTACAGTTTTAATCAGATGTCCCAAGTCAGACTGTTGCTGATGTTCCAATTTATCTTGCTACAACTGTTTATTAACAAAGCAATAATTATGACATGACATAGGCTCAGTAGGACAATGCTGCTTTAGGGTTATCTTCTTGGAGATAAAAACAAAAAGCTTTCTGTAAAGCCCCGCATTTGGGAGGGACACAATCTAGGTGAGTGTTTTGTGGAATAAAGACAATTGATTCTGAAAAATCATCATCCAACTCTAAAGAGGTATAACAAAGAAATCCGTGTACAACATATTTGCAATTTATCTCAATAGTTACAGATTTTTTAATCATATCATGGTTATGTCTGTCTGCCTGCCTTCCTTCCTTCCTTCCTCCCTTTCTTCCTTTCCTCCTTCCTTTAGCAAAAATACAATAAGTATCTACGTGTCAGCTACTATACAAGGGCGCTAGTATGGATACATGTAATGCGTTATAAAACAAGGAACTCCTCACCTATTATCTAGTAGATAACTTGAATCCACAGAAAAGTGTTATATACAGATTGAAATAACATTTCAGCTCTTTGCTTAAATGTTTAACCTTTCCAGTTCTTTGCTGTATGCTCTTATGTACACTATAGCATCCAACTCTGAGAACAGCTTTTGATTTGTGAAAGTAGATGCAAAGAAGTTGAGAGTCTTGTTCAAGGGCATGTGGTAAATTCCAGAGCCAGGATTTGAATTCAATTCTTCTGCATTGACGTTCAGTGTACCCTTACCGATTACGATCACAAATGAACATCTGGACATTTTCTCAGTTTTAAAACTAAGCCTTACCTATCTATTCTCTGAGTGCCCAAGCCAGAAGACTTGGCAAATTGTGATAAAACCTGTTCTGTAACTGGCTACCTATAACTGTGACCCCATCAGCTATGTGTTTAGTTTATACAAAGTTTCCCTAATATTTGAAAAGAAGCATTCATAACCAAAATAGTTAGGTTTTTGCCTGTGTGGTTTTATATAAAGGAATAAATCAGTCCATAGAATCATTTATATTTGCTCTTGATTGTACAAAAAACTCATCAGAACAAAAACGTTAACCAAAGGTGCCCCTATTAAGTTCTGCCTACCCCCATTTATCTTTGAACTCCTTTATCCCCAAAGCTGGATAGGTCAACTATAATTCCTGAGAGAGGGGCGAGACAGTGTGAGCTGCCTCAGCCCTGTTATGTGGGGTATTTGGAAGAAAGGCCTACTCTCCAGGATCTATATCAAAACCCCTAATAACCTAACTTAACAAGAATGGATTCCAGGTCTATGGAAATTTTAGCATGAATGTGTTTGAAAGTCAAGCTTTGCCCATAATTGTGAAAGATGAGGAATGTGATAGAGTAAGAACTTCTGTTCTAGGGATGAAGATAGATAGGGGTCTCCAGGCATCACAGTTAAGAGCAGAGGCCCAAGTGTAGTTCATTCTGATAAATTTCACAAGCTAGATGCTTTCTATCTTCACAATGTTTGGGTGATAGCTGTGCCCAGTGAGGGCCATCCCCCTAGAGGAACCTTAGAGGTATATATGATGTCAGTACAGTGGAGACTTCATAAAAATGCTCAGCACTGGGGACTATGCTAGTGACCCTCCCAGTCCTCTTTTCTGGACACTCAGCCCCAGAGCCAAATGTAACAGTCAAGTGCCCTGGCACTCTGGCTGCCCAAACCTCTGCCACAATGGCCCAGTCTGAAGAACTGAAAAATCTGCTTTGAGCTTCTACTCTGGCCTCTCTGATTCCGTCATGCCCACTCCCCCTCTAGGTCTGGAGTTGGCCTGTCTTCTTTTTCAAGAGGCTGGGGACTTTCTCCACAGTCTCCAGCCCACAGACAAAGCTTTATAGCTGAAGTGACTATATTTATCATCCAAATCAGTATACATTTAAGACTGAAAAGGACACTATTAATAAGTATGTGGGAAACAGGTATAAGCCAAAATAGTTCCGGGCCAACCAGGATATAATACCTTCTACCTATAGCCAATCTAGTTTGTGAATGAGACTGTGGCCTGGAATCCATAGTTAATATATGTCTTTCTTGCCGGATGACTACTAAGAGGGGCCACCAGACTCACTGAGATGCATGCCATACCCTTTGTACATGGTGCTAGGAATTGTCTGGTCACTCTCATTTGGAGCTATTCCTCTTTTTTTTCACTTTTTCTTTTTTGGGGGGCGGGGCGGCAGATCAGCCCTGAGCTAACATCCATGCTAATCCTCCTCTTTTTGCTGAGGAAGACTGGCTCTGAGCTAACATCTATTGCCAATCCTCCTCCTTTTTTTTCCCCAAAGCCCCAGTAGATAGCTGTATGTCATAGTTGCACATCCTGCTAGTTGCTGTATGTGGGACGTGGCCTCAGCATGGCCGGAGAAGCGGTGCGTCAGTGCGCGCCCGGGATCCGAACCCGGGCCGCCAGTAGCAGAGCGCACGCACTTAACCGTGGAGCTATTCCTGAAGGTTAGTTTTTCTCAGTCTGTGGGACATACTCTCTAGGTCATTTCCGTTTTGAACACCTCTTCAACTGAAGCCCATACTTCTTGTGATGCATAGGAGAGAATGTCCCCAGCAAAATGTGTTTAATTAGTTTTACCTTTATTTTTGTGGATGCTTTATGATTGGCAAGTATCTGCATTTATTTTCAACAGATATTTATTGTGTCTACAATGAGCAAGACATTTAAAAAGAAGGGGATATAAAGATAAATCAATAAGAAAAGGAGGAATTTAAATAACAATTACAGAATTTTAAGTGTCATTAAAGAAGTTCAGGTAAAAGGCATCTGCCTTTAAAGAGGGGTTAAAATTAAAGATTCGGCTAAACCAACCGTTAGCTGTATCAGTCATTCCCAACAGGAAATACATAGCACACTCACGTTAGAATAGTTTTAGACATGTTTTTACAAAAGGACTAATTACAAAGTCATGCTTAGGGAGTAGGGGAAGCACAAGGATATGCAGGAACATGGTGGTAGCAGTAGTTACCACTTGTATGTTACCCCGCAACAGGTTTATTAAGGTATGGTGGTTTCTGGTGTGGCACAGTGAATGACACTCAGAGAGTGGAATGCCAAGGGAAAATAGAATTTATTACTCACAGGTTCCAGAGAGGAAACTGCAGCAGGGCTTGCAGGGCCAACAGGAAGTTATGCAACATAAGGGCTCAAACAGCAGGTGGGGAGAGAGAGGGAGGGAGGTGTGGACCAGAGTCTTTATTGGGGTCCAGGACATTAGCCAAGTGGGTTTCCCATGCTAATGGGGGACTGGTTGTTTGAAAGGTAGCAGGTGGTCCCAGGGGACTGACTGACTGGTGGGGATTTGAGTGTTTTGGTATGGGCAGTCTCGTATTTTGGTGAGTAAGAGCAGAAGTCGGGGTGGTCAGGTGAAGCCAGGACGTGGGCCTTATCTAAGTAGTGCAGTGAAATGGGAAGTTTGGTTTTGCTTAACTGAGCTGGTTAAAAGCCCACAAAATGGATGCTGTGGCAGCACAAAGAGTGACTAACAGAAGGTTATGACGCCACTGCTAGACTGCAAGGAATGAGAGGAGAAAGCAGTGTTGAATATTAAATGCATATTTATTTGGATCCCAGGAAAGCGATCGTGTAAAGTGGGCACCTTGACAGCAGCAGTGTCTGGAGTTGAAGGCCACAGCCTGAGGCAACTTCTTAGAGAGGAAGACGGAAGAATGATTCCTCTGACATCTCTAGTCTCCCTCCCTCTGAACTCCTTCTGGGGTCCCAAATTGGCTGACATAACTGGACACTGGAGGGCACAGGACCGTGTTGATGTAGTCCATGCAGGTCAGTATCCACACGGAAGAGAGCACGGTGGAGACAGGTAGAAAGTAGATCTGGGGATGGAGAGGCAAATGGAAGATATCTGCCCCACCCGCACTAAAGAGTTATTCTAGCTACTACTGCTGCATAACAAACCACCCAGACTTACTTGAGTAACACGACACCTGGGAGTCCTGAAATACAGACATATTCCTTGCATCCCACAGGAGATGGGATTGGAAATTCAAAAATGTCGTGGGAGCACAGCTTGTCTCTGCTTCATGATGTCTGGAGCATCAGTTGGGAAGGCTTTGAGGGATGACTTGAGGTTTGGGGACTAGAACCATCTGCTCACTTATCCAGGTGTCTGCCAGTTGATTTTGGCTATTGGCTGAGACCTCAGCTGGGACTGTCAATCAGAACACCTGTATATGGAGCATCTCCATGTAGCCTGGGCTCCTGCACACCATGGTGGCTGGATTCTAAGAGCAAATGTCCCAAAAGAGAATCAAGTTGAAGCTGTGTCAACTTTCATAAACTAGCCTCAGATTTCACATAACATCACTCATACTATAGTCACCAGTTTACTCAAATTTAAGGGGAGAGAATATAATTCCTACCTCTCCATAGAAAGAGTAGGATGAGAAAGAATGTAGTCATCATTGGAAAATGTAATCTGCCACACTAGGTCAATAGAATTCCCTATCTCACTTTTAATATCATCATTTATACACCTTATCTGTTTCTTAAAATAAACATTGAATGAATGTACTATTAACATAATATGATTGATTGCCTTCTTTGGACATTATTTATTTGGTTGTGCCCTATGCAAACAAGCAATATTTTGACAGAAAGAGCAAAGTCCTTCTTTGAAAATGAACGTGATGCCTTTTAACATTATATATTTATAATTTTTATATTTATAATATTATACCTTATAATTTTATAATATTAAATAATTGGTGTAATGTAATTATAAATCCTGACCCTCCTTCCATAATTTTAATGTATTGAGCACCTCTAGAATAGTGTCATATGTCTATTCAGACATTTAAAATATTGGGTTACAGCCAGTCATTAGTTTTATAATATGGGAATACATATTTGAGAAATTTTATGTTAAACTGGGTATTTTTTCCTAAATGGTTGTGGTAAAGGGGTAACATTTTGTATTCCTGCATAAAGTCCAGAATGGGACAAATAATTATGTAGTGGTAAAATCTAATTCAAATATAAGGTATTGAGTCATAAGGTGGATGTAGTCCATATCTCTCAAAGGGACCCATTACTTGCTCCAAGCACTGTTCCGTTGTGAAGGAAAAGAATTCTCTCTTTGGGTTGTATTAAGTCCTGTTAAAGGGATGACTCAAAATATGGGCAAAGTTACACTGTACATTGTCTTATTTGACATCAGTAAATAAAAGTTCTCCTCTTAGGGAGAACAACCCATGATCATGGCTGAAAGATGAGAAAAGCCTAAAGAAAACTTTTGAACAAAGACATTTAGAGCAATGGTGTAGAATGAAAATAAGATAGTAAAGCAAAGGACATAGACAAATTGGATAGAGGATTTGGATACATAATCAAGGAAATATAAATGCCTTCATGAGAAGAAGAGCTTGACATGTATTTGTTGGAACTCTGCAAGTAAGTAATTATTAAATATTACCATAAAAATCAAGAAAAGAATAGACAATCTGGATAGGCTTATATCCATTAAAGAAATTGAATCAATAATTAATAACCTTCCAAAACAGAAAGCACCAGGTCCAGATGGATTCACTAATGAATTCTACCAAACATTTAAGAAATGATACCAATTCTCTACAATCTCTTCTAGAAGACAGAAGCACAGAAAGTACTTCCCAATTTATTCTATGAGGCCAGCTTTACCCTAATATCAAAACCAGACAAAGACATGAAAAGAAAAGAAAACTAGAGACCAATATTTCTCATGAGCATAGATGAAAAATCTTCAACAAAATATTAGCAAATCTAATCTAGCAACGTACAAAAAGAATTGTACACCATGACCAATTGGGATTTATCCCAGGAATGCAAGGCTGGTTCGACATTAGAAAAACAGTTAATCTAATCCATCACATCAACAAGCTAAAGAAGAAAAATCATGATCATATCAACAGATGCAGAAAAGCATTTGACAAAATCCAGCACCCATTCATGATAAAAACTCTCAGCAAAATAGGAATAGAAGGTAACTTCCTTAACCTGATAAAGAACATCTGCAAAAACCCTACAGCTAACATCACACTTAATGATGAGAAACTCAAAATTTTCCTGTTAAGATTAGGAACAAGGCAAGGATGACCTCTTCACCACTGCTCTTCAACATCTTAATGGAAGTCCAAGCTAATGCAGTAAGATGGAAAAGGAAATAAAACCTATAGAGATTGTGAAGGAAGAAATAAAACGGTCTTTGCTTGTAGATGACATGGTTGTGTATGTAGAAAATCTGAAAGAATCAACAAAAAAAACTCCTGGAACTAATAAGCAATTATAGCAGAGTTGCAGGATACAAGGTTAATGTACGAAAGTTAATCACTTTTCTATATACCAACAATGAATAAGTGAAATTAAAAACACAATATAAGTATTTCCAAAATGAAGTACTTAGATATAAATCTAATATAATATGTACAAGATCTTTATGAGGAAAACTACAAAACTCTGATGAAAGAAATCAAAGAAGAATTAAATGAGTAGAGAGGTATTCATGCATCGGAAGACTCAATATTGTCAAGATGTCCATTCTTCCCCGTAGGGTCTATGATTCAATGCAATCCCAGTCAAAATCTCGACAAGTTATTTTGTAGATATTTTTTGTATTTTGTAGGTATTTTGTAGATACAAACTGATTCTAAAGTTTATATGGAGAGGCAAAAAATCTAGAATAGCCAATACAATATTGAAGGAGAAGAACAAAGTCAGAGAACTGACACCACCCAACTTGAAAATTTACTATAAAGCTATAGTAATCGAGACAGTGCGGTAGTGGCAAAAGAATAGACAAATAGATCAATCCTGGGCCGGCCCCGTGGCTTAGCGGTTAAGTGCATGCGCTCCGCTGCCGGCGGCCCGGGTTCGGATCCCGGGTGCGCACCGAGGCACCACTCCTCCAGCCATGCTGAGGCCGCGTCCCACATACAGCAACTAGAAGGATGTGCAGCTATGACAGACAACTATGTACTGGGGCTTTGGGGGAAAAATAAATAAATAAAATCTTTAAAAAAAAAAAAAATAGATCAATCCAGAAACAGACCCACAAAAATATAGTCAAGTGATCTTTAACAAGGGATCAAAGGCAATGGAGAAAAAATAGTCTTTTTAACAAATGTTGCTGGAACAACTGGACATCCGCATGCCAAAAAAAGTTAATCTAGATACAAACCTTACACCTTTCACAAAATTTAACTCAAAATGGATCATAGATTCAAAAGTAAAAGACAAAATTATAAAACTCCTAGAAAATAACATAGGAGAAAATCTAGGTGATCTTGGGTTTGGTGATGACTTTTTAGATACAACACCAAAGGCATGATCTATGAAAGAAATAATTGGTAAGCTAGAATTGATTAAAATTTAAAACTTCTGCTTTGCAAAAGACACAATCAAGACAATGAGAAGACAAGCCACTGACTGGGAGAAAATATTTGCAAAAGACATGTCTGATAAAGAAATGTTGTCCAAAATACACAAAGAATTATTAAAACTCAACAATAAGAAAATGTACAACCCAATTAAAAAATGGGCAAGATACCTGGCCAGACACCTCACCAAAGATATACATATCACCAATGAACATTTGAAAAGATGCTCAACATCGTATATCATTAGGGATTTGCGAATTAAAACAATAATGAGATACCACTACACATCTATTAGAATTGCCAAAATCCAAAACACTGACAACACCAGATGCTGGCAAGGATGTGCAGCAATAGCGATTCTTTTTTTTTTGTGTGTGTGTGTGTGTGTGAGGAAGATCAGCCCTGAGCTAACATCCGATGCTGATCCTCCTCTTTTTTGCCGAGGAACATTGGCCCTGAGCTAACATCTGTGCCTATCTTCCTCTACTTTATATGGGACGCCGCCACAGCATGGCGTGACAAGCAGTGCATAGGTGCATGCCCCCAATCCGAACCCGTGATCCCTGGGCTGCCGAAGCAGAGTGCGCACACTTAACCACTTGCACCACCAGGTCGGCCCCACAATAGGAATTCTTATTCATTGCTGGTGGGAGTGCAAAGTGGTATGGGCACTTGGAAGGCAGTTTGGCAGTTTCTTACAAAATAAAACACACTCTTATGACCCAGCAATCACACTCTTTGATATTTACCCAAATGAGTTGAAAAGTTATGTCTATACAAAAATCTGCACAAGAATGTTTATGGTTGCTTTATTCATAATTGCCACCACGTGGAAGAAACCAAGATGTCCTTCAGTAGGTGAATGGATAAATAAACTGTGGTACATCCAGGCAATGGAATATTATTCAGTACTAAAAAGGAATGAGTTATCAAGCCATGAAAAGACATGGAGGAACTTTAAATGTATATTACTAAAGGGAAGAAGCCACTCTGAAATTGCTGCATACTGTGTGATTCCAACTATATGACATTCTTGAAAAGACAAAACCATGGAGACAGTTAAAAGATCAGTGGTTTCCAGGGGCTAGAGGGGAGTGAAGGATAAATGGATAGAGCGCAGAGGATTTTAGGGCAGTGAAACTATTCTGTGTGATACTACAATGGTGAATACACGTTGTTATACATTTGTGAAAACCCATAGGATGTCCAACACCATGAGTGAACCTGATGTAAACTATGGACCTTGCGTGATACTGCTGTGTCAATATAGGTTCATCAGTTGTAACAAATGGACGATTCTGGTGCAGGATGTTGATAGGGAGGCTGTGCATGTGTAGGGGCAGGGAGTATATGGAAACTCTCTGTACAGTCTGCTGAGTTTTGCAGTGAACCTAAAACTACTCTAAAAATAAAGTCTATTTTAAAAATCAAGAAGTGGATAGGGCAGTATAGATAATAATATGATCTTGCTACAATATTTATCCTATTCTGTATTACAGGAAATTTGTGGCACTGCAGTGAATGGGTACACCAGTGTCACAATTCTGGAAATTAACTTGAAGGCATCTAACCTCAGTTTTAGTTGCAGTTGGGTATGCTAAACCTAGTGTCTAAAGCTATGGAGATTTTTGTATCTATTTCTGATTGAGAGTTGGAGGAGGGTCTGGTACACGCTTTGGGCAAAGCCAGCTCCTCACAAGCTTTATTTTCCAAGTGACAATTTCCAAGTATGCCAGAGAGATCTCATTCATTGGGTCTTTCCTGTGTTGGTGTTGGCTTGGTAAATGACAAAGGACCAGATGCCTCCCTCGTTTGAAAGGAGCTCTGCCATAAAATGGAAAACACACAACAAAACAACACTTTCATAGTCATATTATATTCTATGCATATTCATATATGTGAATGAATATATAATTCATTCCATCCTATGAACCTACAAGGGACATGCGTAATTTAATAAGCAGATAAAGAAAACATAGCTTAATATTAGGGAGTTGAAACACAATTTTTCATTGCCTTGAAAAAGTGTCTTCTGTATGTAGGTGGTACCTTACAGGAAGAAAGACCTTTGAAAGGAAAAGAACATCACTAGCTATTCTTATAAACAGAATCTTTAGTGTATGAAAAAACAGCTTCAGATTCATGTTCATTGTCACTGATGACTTTGAAAATATCATTTTAGAGCAAAGACATTTCCTATGCAGATATTATATTTTAAATGTTTCTATAAAATTCAACGACACACATAAGTAACTTACAAGAAATGTATAGAAACAGACGGCATCACCAATTTGATTGATACTAAGAAAGGATCTTGATTTGGAATTTGGCTTGGTAAGCCACACATTATTCTCCTTTTCAACTAGCACATTTAATAGCCCTTATTGTCACTGGAAAATTGCTTCCTTTTTGAATGACTAGAGAATGAGCTTGAGTCTTTTCAATCTGGATTCAGGAAGATGCTAATGTGTCCTCTTAAACTCAGAAATAATATATTTTCCTGGGGTCTATACAATCAGGCTCCCCTTTGGCCAGCTGTAATTTTATGAAGGTATTCTCTTCAAGCTAACTTTTCTTGACTGTGACTCCACACTCCTAGGGGTAATTCAAGCCATCTTTCACCCTCACTTTACCACAAAGGAAAAAGCAATCCAATGTGGGTTAAGGGTATACAATTAAATGCAAAGGGAGGAAGGATCACCATTGTTCACTTCCCCCCAAGTGGAACCCCCACAATGGCACAATTCTAGGATAGTCTTCCGCCTACCAGGGCACTGTCCCTAACTGTTGTTCTGACCAGTCTAGTCTGGTCTGCCCATGAAAGACAGCCCCAAACTCTGAGAACAACTTTACTGCTGATTTATCTTTATTTTTTTAACTAAAAAAAAAATCATTCAGACTCAGCAAATCTTCAGATTAGTCCCCTTCTGACATACTTATCCTGTGCCCATATCAATAGGCTCCATTAAAGGATACATGTCTATATCACATCATAGTTTATGAAATACTCTCATATATTATCGCCCAGCCAGGGGCCAATTATCTCCATTTTTCTTTTCAAAAGGAAGACTCCGGGTCTGAGAGGTTATAAGGTTTATCTCAAGACTGCACAGGAAGCAAATTGCAGAGCCAGCATGGGAGACTAGCTTCTCCAACTTTTTGTTCCCAGTTCTCGAATTGAGCATGCATTAGAATCACCTGGAGGACTTGTTAGATCACAGACCTCTAAGCTCCGCAACCAGGGTTCCTGAATCAGCAGGTCTGGGATGCAGCCAATCATTTGCATTTCAAACAAATTCCCAAGTGATGCTGATGTTCCTGGTCCAGGGACCACACTTAGAGAACCACTGCTCTAGAGCATGCTACAAGCCCGTGTATGTGTTATTTGCATGCCCTTCGGTTGAGACCCACACAAATTTCATGAAATTAAAACAAATACTTAATAAAAAGGAGAAGGGAAGAGAATCAAAATCTCTTTAGCCCTGCTACCTCCTTTATTCTGACCCCTCACTATGGAGTCCAGAGTTTATCATCATTGCTGTTGTATGATAATGTCCTGAGATTTAAGTGGTCACAGCCAGAAGCTGTGGGGAGAGGAGAGTAGATGGGCTTTGTGTTGACAAAATGCATTTCCAGGATATGATCATTTTGGTCTTTTCTGTCGATTTCATCACATGCTGTTCTCTCAGCAGGCTTTCGGCATCTGGCCTCCACAGGAAACTTCAGCTTGACTCTGAGTGAGGTAAGTCTTTATTTTTAGCAAGGAAATATCCACCATTGCTAAATGTGTTTGGTTTTGCTTTAGATTTAAACATAAATTCATTTAAAAAGGCACTGAGGCAAAGGAAAAATAAATAGTCCTGTTTGTTGTGGGAGAGTACTGTCTTACCAGAAATCAGGGAAGTTGGAGAGCTGAAATTTCAAATTTTTCAAAGCAAAAATACTATGAGCATAGGGAGTCACTTGAATTTAAATTCTAGAATAGCCTAACAGTAATGAGCACTTACTATGTGCCAGACATGGTTTTAATATACATCTACATAAATTAATTTCAGTAACATTCTCAGCAATTCTAAGAGGCAGATACTATAAATCTCTCTATTTTGGAGATGAGGATACTGAGACCACAAGAGATTCAGTGACCTACCTAAGATCACAGAGTTGATTAAAAGGTGGGATTTGAATCCACACACAGTCTGGATTCTGTGCTTGGGTTTTGAACCACTATCTCTTCACCCAGTAGCCCAAGCTTTCTGACATGAATTCATGGGGAGAAGAGAAATAGGAATGAGGACACTGAACCCAGGTTTGATGCTATCCCAGGACTGTGCTGGCAGCAGACAGTGACTTTCCATCTTGATTGCATTGACTTGGGAACCAATAGTCTGGGTCCAAGACAGGTAATCTCAGACCTTGGATGACCTGTGGATACTCTTAGCTTGTCTAGGTAAATTGCCTTAACAACAACAACAAATTAGTGAGTAGTAATGGGAAAATAACACCAATAAAATAATGTGACTCAGATACAGAGGTAATTAAGGAAGAAAACAGTTCTGTTTCGTCTGATGGGTCTTAGTCTGGTTAGTCTGTCTATCTGGTATCAATCATTTCTCCTTTGAAAGAAGAAATAATTAAGATGACTGGTCTTTTGTTACATAATGAGTCATTTTGTGACAATAATTGACTTCCAGTAGAACAAAATGCACTCCTATAGTTTTTTCTTTGGCTAATCTATCAAAGTGGTTAGCTCCTTTATGTATTTTTCTTTTCTTTTTTAATTGTCTAGAAAACTAAAGTTGGCAAAGAGGAGAGGGAAGAGCAGAGGGTGTCACCGTTGAGTGTCACCCTTCTCCACCTCCACTGGGTGACGAAAGACCTGAGCCTAAGATGAAGTGACATTAGCCTAAGTTGTGACCTCTTTGCTGGTTTCAAACTGTTTTCAAAGACCCAATTGTCAAACTTTTCTAGAAGTTTCTGGAGTTCTCAGTTCAGTGTCAAGCAAACAAACAACTTGAATTAGCATACCAATTTCCATTTACAAGGAATTTTATGTATTATCCAATTTGATTCTGACAACAATTCATCAGCTAATTCTGGTGGTTACTGTCATCCTCATTTTCCAAATGCAGAACTTGACACCCAGAGAAACTCATGTTGAAAACCTTATATTTAGTAAGTGACAAAGTTCAAACTTGAACCCCAGGCTACAAACCATAAAATTTTAGTTTCTTTTATTTTTTACTATAATGTAACGACTGAACATAGAAAACAACCTTATTATATTTGTTCTTTTAATTGCAACTGAAGACATCCCACGTACATTTTTTAAAAGAAAAAATAACAGTATGGTTTTTTGTTCCAAGCAAGCTATTAACAATATTTGAGGAATGTGACATACAAATAAAAACCAATTTCAATACAATTTTTTTTAATTATGAAAAGGCTTTGAAAATTATTTATGAAGTATTTTGCAAATGTTATTTTCAAACATTAATTTGTTGACAGGGGCTAATTTTCTATTGTAAACATATAATCAAAAATAAAATGTAAATGTAAAATGATAGTTTAAAAAAAAGAAAAACCTTGCAAATGGCTGATGCACTTTATCAACTGAACATCCAGCAAAGGCCAAAGACTCAGTGTTGATGACATAGACGTAGATGTGGCTAATTTCTTGGAAAAGATGGAGATGTGAGACTTTTCAATATATATAATAGTATGAACAAAAATATAAGAATAAAAACAGGAACATAATTTAACAGTGACAACTGAATAAGAAAATTCATTTCATCAATTACATAAAGTTATGGTCTAGGAATTAAATGGAAGTTTCTGGTTTGGCTTGGTACAGCTCCTAAGCCTTTTCCAGCTTCTAGAACCAATAATGAAGAAAGTATATGAGTGAAATAAATCCTAAGAATTCTTTCCACCGATTAGAACAGAAATCAAGAGAGAGGATGAGCAGGCGGGTCAGAAAAGGGTAATAGCAAATCCCTATGATGTGGAAGTTCCCGCCTTCACTATAGGCTCTCAGCACAGCCAGCAAAAATGGTCAGAAATCACTATTTTGCAGGTCTACCTGTGGATTAAAGAAATGATCTAAAACCCGAAAGTATCTCCCCAAAGAAATAGGCAACACTGCTATCCATGAGGAGTATAAGATATTTAACACCACACAAAAGAAAGGGCAATGTTACCTATTTCCTTGGCAAAACACAAATTACTCGTAATATAGTAAGTGAAATAGACTGTCTAGACAGATATGACCATAATATCACGAGAAAGATGAGAGGGCATGGTGTGGCAACTATTAGCAAGGGAGACAGGAAAGGAAAGAGAGAAAGAAGAAAGAAAGAAAGGAATGAAGGAAGGAAGAAAAAGAAAGGGAAGAAGGAAGGAAGGGAGAGGAAGGGAGAAGAGAAGAAGGAGGAAAGAGGAAGAAAGAAGAAAAGAGAAGAAAAAAATAAGGAAGGAGAAAAGCTTTTAAAAGGCAGGTAAAGAATCCCATCTGGAAGCAAACAAAGGAAGCAAATTAAAAGATGGAAAAATAGTCCCTGAAACTGCTTTACATTATAGCAGAACTTGAAAAGAGCAAGAATTAAGTAAAACAAGCACTCAGATATTAAATAATGAAACAATGTAAAATTTAAAAATTATTATAGAGCTAAGAAAATAAAGACTAAAACATCATTAGAGAATTAATGAATAAGTTGGAAATAGCAAATAATAGTTAACATTTATATAGCAGTGACTATCTGCCAGGCATTGTTCTAAACAATACACACACACATGTTTATATACACACACATATTTATATACACACACATACACATTTAATCCTTAAAATGACACAATATGCTACAACTAACTTCACACCACAAACAAAAATTAATTTGACACAGATCAGAGACTTAAATGGGAAAGATAAATCAATAAAACTTCTGGAGGAAAATATAGCAGAATAGCTTCATAACCTTAGAGTAGGCACAAATTTCTACACCAAAACCCTTACTATAAAAGGTTGATAGGGCCGGCCCTGTGACTTAGTGGTTAAGTGCTCACGCTCCGCTGCTGGCGGCCGGGGTTCGGATCCCGGGCGCGCACTGACCCGCCGCTTCTCCCGCCATGCTGAGGCCTCGTCCCACATACAGCAGCTAGAAGGATGTGCAGCTATGACATACAACTATCTACTGGGGCTTTGGAGGGAAAAAATAAATAAATAAAATCTTTAAAAAAAAAAAGGCTGATAAATTAGGCTTTATGAAAGTTAAGAATTTCTGTTCATCAAAAAAAACACATATAGGGGCTGGCCCCATGGCGTAGTGGTTAAGTTCAGTGCACTCTGCTTCGGTGGCCTGGGTTCGTGGGTTCAGATCCCAGGTGCGGACCTACACCACTCGCCAGCCATGCTGTGGTGGCAACCCACGTACAAAATAGATGACAACTGACACATATGTTAGCTCAGGGCTAATCTTCCTCAAGCAAAAAAAAAAACTAGGAAGATTGGCGATAGATGTTAGCTCAGGGTGAATCTTCCCCAGCAAAAAAAGAGTAAGTGAAACAAGACACTAGCTCAGGACAAATCTTCCTCAGAGAAAAAAAATAAATTAAAACACACACACACACACACACACACACACACACACACTCACACATAGAGGATGAAAAAACAAGCCACACACTGGAAGAAGACATTCAAAATTCTTATATCAGAGAAAGGAGTTATGTCAAAATATATTAAGAAATACTAGAAATCAGTAAGATAGGCAACTCTACTTTTAAAAAGTGCAAAATATTGGGGCCGGCCCAGTGGTGCAAGTGGTTAAGTGCATGCGCTCCGCTGCGGCGGGCTGGGGTTCGCCGGTTCAGACCCTGGGCACGCACCGAGGCACCGCTTGGCAAGCCATGCTGTGGCCGCATCCCATATAAGGCGGAGAAAGATGGGCACAGAAGTTAGCCCAGGGTCAGTCTTCCTCAGCAAAAAAAAAAAAAAGAAAAAGAAGAGGATTGGTAGAGGTTAGCACAGGGCTGATCTTCCTCACACAAAAAAAAACAAAATTGCAAAATATTTTGAGGCACTTAATAAAAGAAGCTATGACCAACAAGTATATCTAAATATACTCAACATCACCAGCCATCAAGGAAATGCAAAATAAAACCTCAGTGAGATCCCCCATAACCTCCCACAGAGGTCTAAAATGGAAAAGGCTGATATTACCTAGTATTAGAGAGAAATGTTCAGCAACTTGAACACTCCTGTACGGTTGGCAGGAGCGTAAACTGGTTCAGTCTCACCAAATGGTTTCTCCCAGAACAAAAGAAGAAATGGAAGAAGTAGGGAAACCTTCCTAAAAACAAATTTAAAGTTTCACTGCAGAATACATAATCGGCTTTCAAGCAAGTCAAAAATATCTGTTTTACAGGTAACCTATTCACCACTAGGAATCTTGTTACACATGCTCTTTTGAAGACCTGTAGATTATTTTTTGGTTTTTAATTGGTTTATGTTTCAAATACACTGAAGAAATTTACATTGTAAGTGAACCCTGACGTGGGTGCTGTAACAGCAGATATTCCTATGGTAATATGCATGAGCCATATTCCATTATATCTGTTTGCTAATTAAATCTAATAACAGTGTACAATTGACACATTCACACAATCTTTAAGACAGCACAGAGGTATATACAGAAAATAGTTAATCTCCTTCAATCCCCTTCTCTTTCACACTGCCATCCTCTTGAAGTAATCTGTGTTAAAATAGGAGTATGTATCTTTCCACACTCTTTTCCAAACTCAAACATACAAGAGTTTATAAAAATAACCAGGGTGTTTGTTTTCTGAATATGGGATGATATGGCACGTATGTCTCCGAAGCTTGATTTTCTTACTGAACAATGCATCATAAATAACCCTGGAGGTCAGCATATACAGACCTAATTCTCTTTGAAGCCAAAGCTTCCATTCTCCAGCTGCTGGGAATTTCTGCTGTTGACAGCTCTCACCTGCAATCCCCTCGCGACACTACCCTGGCAGCAGAGAACTGCCTCATCCGGAGTGATGTCCCCTCCCCAGGACTGCCTGCAGCCAATGATTGACTGATGTGGGAATACAAAGGCCAAGCATTTGTCTCAACTGGGGATGACTGTGAAGGGTTAGCTCAGCTTCAGAGTACCCACAAAGGATTGGCTGAGGCCTCAATGGAAACTATTGTGAGTCAGCTTGTCTTTCTGCCCAATCTTGCCTTCCCCCACCTCCTAACTGGGGTATCTCCTGAGATGTCTAACCAAAAACCTTTTTCATGCAACTCCCCATTCAGAATCAGTTTCAACCCGAACTAAGACAATTACCTATGTGAAGGAGATGGGGGTAGATAATGGCGACAAAGGGAAATAAATAAATACAACAGTAGGGAGACCTTGTATAGAGTAATGATGTTAGTGCATTGTGGTGCTTGGATCAGCAGCAGCAGCATCACCTGCTGAAATGCAAATTCTCAGGGCCTATCCCAGACCTATTGAATCAGAAACTCTGTAGGTGGGGCTCTGGAATTTGCATTTTAATAACTTTTCTAGGTAATTCTGATGTTGCTCAACTTTGATGTTGCTCAACTGGTATAGAGAATATGACTAACTCAACACTCTATACCTAACATTTAAAAAAGAAGAGAAAGCCTGTGTCATTGATAGAAATGATTGCAGAGTAAGATTTATAAAACTGAGCATTTTGCCTGAATTCTCCTATTTCTAGGTTTCTATATAGATCACGTATTCGTTGTGGAATCAGTTACTGACGCATGATAGAAGTGTGCAGATGTGGACATCCATCTGTGGAGATAGTCATTTCCTTTCCCATCAGGCATGAGTCCACAAGACCAACCGTGTGTCTTGGGATAGAGTAAAACCAGCCATCCCAGAGCCCTGTGAGCACTCTAGATGGTTAATTCCAACTTCTTGATCCTACTGTGAGCTACTTGGAAATCCCATTAATTAATTTCTATTAAGAGCTGCCGTGGCTTTTAATAACCTGTCCAGGTTAAACACATCTCAAGGCACAGTGGGTCCTCAGTGATGGACTCAAGGGGAGAGAGGAGTAAACCGGAAAAGGAAAGAGCTTAAATTAATGATACTTAATGTTGCTAGAGGGCTTGCTTCCAAGAAGGGTGGCTATCAATGTAAATTACATCATTTGACACAGCAAAATATATTTAAATCTAGTAATCACTGACCGAGAAGCTAGGCCTCCATTTAATGGATGGAAGTCTCAAGAAGTCATCCCCAAGGAGAGGATGAGTGACCACATATACATTACAATGGAGAGTAAATATATTTTTTGGTGTATTTTTTTAATGTTTTTGTACTGGAGCAGAAACATAGACGATACAAGGACAGGAATCCCAAACCCTGGATTGAAGATTAGGAAATGTATCATAAACAAAGAAGGATTGGTCCGTGCTTGAAAACGTGATCCGAGTGTCAGTAAAATCTGCTTCTAACATTGACTAAATTAGTGAGATAGTGCTGCATAACAATAAACTACAGTCTCAGTGGCATGCGACTGTCTCAAACTTTGGGTTGATTGGGATATCCCTGCTGAGCTCAATTCCATCACTTGTGTCAGTAGGTCAGCTGATCCAGGCAAGGTTTGGTTGGCTCAGTTCTACTCCGTGTGTCTCATTGTAGGGCTCAGCCTGAGTGGGCAGCAGCCACACAGGGAAAGCTCTTTTCATGGCAATGACAGAGGCACAAGAGTGCTTGACTTACTACACATTTCAAGACACTGCTTGCATCACATCTGCTAATCTCCAATTGGCCAAAGCGAGTTTCATGGCTGACCCACAGTTCAGAAATAGGAAAGAAGACTCCTCCCATGGTGGTGGGGGAAACTGCAAAAGTATATGGTAAAGGGATGCAGTATTGGGGCCAATAATTCAATCTCCAACTTAACTTACTCTAAACAAGAAACATAAACTGTTTTCTCATCAGAAAAATGGCAATAACAGTAGCAACTTCACAGTGTTAAAAGGAATTAATAAGTTTCTGGATGGTCAATAACTGGTAGACAAAAAAAAAAAAAGGAAAAAAGAAAAGCATCTGTCATTTTCTCATTAATAAATATTTGTTCCAGACACTGTGATAGGTCCTAGAAATATTATAGAGAGCCATTGACTAGTTCACAGTCTGATAGGGAAGACCAAGATACAAAAATATAAATGCAATGTATGTACATTTTGTGAAAATTTGTAGATCTGTATACTAATGACATGTACATTTCTGATATATTTCAATAAAAAGTTTAAAAAATACTAAGTGTAATAAGTGGATTGATGGGGATAAATTGTAGGTATGGTGATAACGTGAAAGACAGAGAATCTAACTCTGTTTATATCATGGAAGGCTTCCCAGTGGAAAAGATACATGAGCTGGGGATTTAAAAGAAAGAGTAGAAAAGAACAGAAGTTATCCAGGTGGCTGGGATGGAAGAGTTAAGCGGATAGAACTTATTCTAGGAAGAGAAAACATCATATACAAAGTGGATGGGAGCCCAGTGCTTGATTCCCAGCAGTGAGAATCAAGCAGTTTGAGACCAGGGCAGAAGTCAATCACAGAGTTAGGTTTGACATGAAGGAAGGGGTGATTTGCAGTTCGTTGAGCTCTTGGATCCAGGCATTCTAGAGATGGCGCATGTGGATGGACTTATTTCAAGTTCTATCTGCCTGTTAGAGTAGGACTATTTTATTCTTTCAAGCCCTGTGATCCTTGATCTTGGAACTAAGTAGGAGCTCATCCTAGTGAAAAGTTTTAAAATTTTTCCTCTAGAAAGAAAAGACCAATTACTATAGCTCTAACAGTCGGGTTCTGAGACCTACAGTGTTCTGTGATCCTTGTAAGCAAATCACTTACAACATTTTGGAGAAACAAAATGATCTGAGAAGAGTCCTTATTTTAAAATTAAAGGACTCAGAAACGAATAGAAAAATTAATAATTTTAAAAGTTAGAAATACTAACCATTGTTAAAAATCTTCATACAAAGGAAATCCCACGAAGAAACTAGTTTTACTAGACAATTCCACCAAACCTTCAAGGTACAGATAACTTGAAGGCTGCAGAATAGGTAACTCCCTCAAATTAATTTTACAAGATAGTGTAACCTTGATATTCAAATCAGCAAGGATATAACGAAAAATGAAACTTGCAAATTGATCTCACTCATTAATATGTATGAAAAAATCCTAAGCAAAATATTAGCAAGTCAGTTCCAACAATGTACATCAAAGATATATCATGACCAAGTTGAGTTTATCATGGGTGTACAAAGTACATTTAAATTAGAAAATCAATTAATGTAATTCACAACATTAACAGATTAAAGGAAAAAATGTCATCATCTGAATAGATGCATAAAAGCACTCAAAGTCAATGTGTATTCATGATTAAAAAAAATTATTAGCAAACAAATAGGTTGGAAATTCTTTAACATGACAGAGACTTGCCTTCTTACTATCTATTATCCCCTTCTTTCTTAGTTAAATAATCTCACTTTTGGGGAAGATATCAATGCAGCCTACAAGAAAATGACATTTCTTAACTTCGCTTACAGCAGGTTGTCCATGAAGTGCATGGGCAAGTTTTTTTGTGAGAACTCTTAATAGAAACTGATTCTGTTTTCCTTTCCTTTTTTTCTCCCCCAGCTTCTGCCATCTTGCTCCTAGAATGGTTGCTGTGATGACTAGAGACCCAGCAGCTATTGGGGGTCATGAAGTGACCTTAAAAGGAAAATTTGCATGAAGAATGGGGGAGGAAAAAGGCTGAAGAGCTACATTCCTGATGATTTTATGTAGCTGCTATATCCATCCTTGGACTGCCTACTTCTGTACTATTTTAAATAATAGAATGGACCCTCATATAGATAAACTGATTTTATTTTGGATTTTTCTGAAAGAAATTGTTATGAATCTAATCTGGATACAATTTTGATATAGAATTTGCCAAAGGAAAACTCTGAAATAAGCATCATATTTAACAGTTAAATATTAAAAGTATTTATTTTAAAATCAGTCAAACAAGACTTAGGACTTCTAATTAGCATTGCATTGGAAATTCTAGCCAGTGAATAAGAAAATAGAGATATAAAAATATATGGTTTTCAAAAGAAGTAAAAAATACTTTGTTATTTGCAGATGAGGTGATTTTCTACATAGAAAACAAAATAATCTGCAAATAAATTGTTAGAATTAGGAAGAGGATTTAGCAACATTGCTGGATTCAAGCTCAATAAAGAAAAGTCAATTACACTGAATACTGGGGCAAAGGTAGAAAGTTTAATAAAAAATAGTGTAAGAATATAAGGAACTAGGAATAAATCTAACAAAACATGTGCAAAACTTTCTGGGAAAAATTAGAAAGCCTTATTGAAAAACATAGAATTTCTAAATAATGGAGAATCATAACCATGTTCATAGATAGGAAAGTGCAATATTATGAACATGACCCTTTTTCTCAAATTGATCTATAGTTCAATGCAATTCTAATAAAATTTCCAACAGTATTTTTATTGATCTCAGCAAACAAATTCTAAATATAGGTGGAAAAACAAAAGACCAAGAATAGATATCACTAAAGAGAGAGAACAGCATGAGAGATTTACCTTATCAGATATCATTTATTGTAAAACTATAGTGGTTAAGACAATGCGGTATTTTTGGAGCTATAAATAAACAGGGCAATGGAAGAGAATCCAAGAAACAAAATAATATAAAAATGGAAACATGTTATGATAAAGCTGGCATTTCATATCAGTGGTTAGACTGATCAAAAATTTCACTGGAACAATTGGTTATTTATATGGACAGAAATAAAATCAATTCAAAGTTTAAGTGCTTACATGTCAAATTGAAAACTTTTAGTGCTTACAGAAGACAGTAGAGTAAAAAGTCTTTATAATCTCAGGATAAAGAAATAATTATTTTAAAAAACATACAATGCAAACATAAAGAATATTACAGAAGTTTTGCAACATTAAAATTAAATATTTTTTCATCAAAAGAACTTAAAAAGGAATAAAAAGACAAGCCATAAGCAGAGATAAGATACTTGCAACACTTAGAATTGACAAAGGATTTAGTATCCAGACTATATAAAGAATCTCTATAATACACACAATACAAAAAAAGACAGCCCAACACAAAAATAGGCAAAATTACTGAACTGGCTTTCACAGAAGAGTTAGTGTTAATAGCAACAAATGAAATGATGGTAATCTTACTAATAACCATGGAAAAGCAAATTAAAATGAAATATAATTTTACTTGACATAATTGACAAAAATTTTAAAATCTTACAATACCAACTGTTGCTGAGTCTGTGGTGCAATGGGGGACCATTTTCATTGCTCCTGGATATGTATATTTCTATTACCATTTTGGAAACAATTAGACATTATTTATTACATTTGAAGATGTGCACAATTGATTACCCAGAAAATTCTTCTTCAATGAAAACTCAAAATGTTTACATGTATGTTTTAGGAGACAAATACACAAATAATCATAGCAGCACTATTTTTTAGTAAAATACTATAAAATGCTCATTCACAGGACAGTGGATAAATAAATTGTGGTATATTTATACAGAAGAATGCTATACAGTAGTGAGATGACTGAATTACAACTCTACAAATTAACATGGAAAATCTAAAATAAAAATTTTAACCAAGTTTCAGAACAAGACTTAAAATATTCTATTAAAGTTCAAAAATACACAAAACAATATAATGCATTTAAATCCTACATACTTGTGTGAAAAACTATAAAGAAATGCATGGAAATGCTTTGAACAATGTTCCAAATGGAGTTCACCTGTGGGTATGGGGTAAGGAGTGGCTAAGGGCAAACAGGGCTTTCAAATATAATGGTGATGTTCTATTCCCTATCCCGGATGGTGGGTATATAGGCTTTATTTATTATTCTTTACATTTTTAATATGTAGTCCTCTGTATGTGTGAAATATTTCGTATTAAAAAGCAAAAGCAACCAACAAAAACAAGAAGAGTGAGAACTGCTCACAACCGACCCCCAAGCTCTATGGACATGATCACTTTTAAGAGAACTAGTGTCCTAACAACTTTTATAACCCCCTCTGTGTAAAAATGGCAGCTTCTGATGTCATTTGATTTCAACCATCCTTTTCTCACTGGATACACTGAGGGGCAGGGTTGTATTTCTACCTCCTTCCCCATCAGATTTTGGATAGAACATTAAAACAATAAGTTAGCATAATCTCTGGACAGGTTGATTTCTCACAGGAATTTTCAAAGAATGGTGTGGTCCTTTCTTTTGTGGAAAAAAATAGAATTTAACCTGGGAATAGGAAATTCAGGACCTTAATAGTAAATATAATAAGAATATTGTGAAAACCGTGTATCACTATATTCAAGCTGGGCAAATTTTGGGGCCTGCCAGGTGGGCAAATTTTGGGGCCTGCCAGGTGGCATAGCGGTTGGGTTCGCAGGATCCGCTTCAGCGGCCCAGGGTTCGCAGGTTCGGATCCCAGGCCCGAACCGATGCACCACTTGTCAAGCCATGCTGTGGTGGCGTCCCATATAAAGTAGAGGAAGATGGGCAGGGATGTTAGCTCAGGGCCAGTCATCGTCAGTAAAAAGAAGGAGGAGGATTGGCAACAGATGTCAGCTTGCGGCTGATCTTCCTCACACACACACACACCAAAAAAAGAGTTTCAAATATATTCGCTCGTTTGTCTTACAGTTATGCAGTGAGGTAGGAATTACTATCCCCATTTTACACTTAAGGAAACTGTATTTTCTGAAAATTATCCACAGTTTTAATGACAACTTATCTCCTAAAACAAGGAAGAATGCACCCATGATGATACCTACGGACCTCAGTCTGTAAAGATGGCTCTCCAAGAATCTTAGTGTTCATTGGAGGACATTCCATTGCCCATTGCCTGGCTCCTTCTGTGTCTCTCCAGCCCTCACCTTAATCGGTGTGACAAACCCATGCATCTGAATTCAATCCTTTTTATTCTGTTCCCTTGTGTTCCATTCCAGGGCACTCATTTTATTCCTGTACAGTATTTCAGAATACAAATAAAATACAAAAATAATCTCCAGATATACAACAAAGGCAATGATTCTGAGCAGTAGGGAAAGGATGCTAATTTCGATAAATAGTGCTGGGTCAATTGCTTATCTATATGGAGAAAAAAATTGTATATTGATTCCTACCTTACACTTTATATAAAAATCAATTCTAGATGGATTGCAAATCTATATATAGAAAGTAAAACACAAAACTTAAAAAGAAAACATAGAACAATGTGTTTGTGTCTTTGGAGTATACAGAAATTTTTTTGAATGGGGTGGAAAAAGCTCTAAGCATAAAAGAAAAGATAGATTATGTTAAAATTAAGAACTTCCATTTATCAAAAGGCACCAAGCAGAAATTAAAAGGCAAGATCTTGAGGGAAAGAAGATGTTTGGAATACATGCATCCACCAAATAATTTTTATCTTGAAGGCATAAATATTTCCTACAAATTAATAACAAAATCACAGATAATCCAATAGAAAAATGTGCAAATGACTTTACAAGACACTTCACAAAAGAAGATATCTGAATGTTCAACAAACAGTTGGCAAAAATGATCTACTTCATTAATCATAAGTGAATTGCAAATAAAACCACAAAGAGATGCAATACACACCCACTAGAACTGCTAAAATGAAAAAGACAGATGCTACCAAGTTTTGATCGAGTATGGAATAATTAGAACTCTCATACTCAGTTTACGGAAGTGTAGATGAGTATAACCATTTGGGAATTGTTTGGCGGCATTCATCGAGCTTAATATATGAATACTATATGACCCAGCATTTCCATTCCTACATATTTACCAACAGATTCATCATAAGCTTAACAAAAGACATGTACTTGAATGTTCATAGCAGCAATGTTTTCATTAGCTTAAAACACATAACTACCAAATGGTCATCAAAAGTCAGATGGATGAGGGGCCGGCCCCGTGGCGTAGCAGTTAGGTGCGCACGCTCCGCTGCTGGCGGCCCAGGTTCAGATCCTGGTCGCGCACCGAGGCACTGCTTGTCAGGCCATGCTCTGGCGGCATCCCATATAAAGTAGAGGAAGATGGGCATGGATGTTAACCCAGGGCCAGTCTTCCTCAGCAAAAAGAAGAGGATTGGCATGAATGTTAGCTCAGGGCTGATCTTCCTCACACACACACACACACACACACACACAAAAACAAAAAACAAAACAAAATAAAAAGTTAGATGGATGAATAAATTGTGATAATCACACAAAATAATACTATACATCAATGAGAATAAACAATCTACAAATAAACACCATATGGGTGAATCTCAGAAACGTAATATTGGAACAAAGAGGTATATATCCTATGTGATTATATGTCAAGTGCATCTATAGGCAAAACTGCTGTACCAGGTAGAAATCAAGAGAGTGATTACTTGGGGGTGGGAGATTGGTGTAGTGACTGGAAAGAAGGAGGGCCTGCGGGGGTGTTGGCTATGGATGTGCCCTGTTTGTGAAAATGCATCAAGCTGTACAATTTTGAAATGTACACCCTTAGATATATATATTATATTTTGATTAAAAAATAGTTCTAGGCCATGATGACCTTACAATCAGATGGACACTTGCTTACCAGAGACAGAAAAATAGGACTCAGGAGAGCGAAGTCCCAGTTGTGGGATTCTGACGGAAGTGGAGCAATGTGACAGGCACATTTACTGTGAAGCACACGAAGCTTAAACTTCAGGGCCCCTTACTCCCAGAAGTCCCTTCTAAGGCCCTGGGTAGGGGTCAGAAAATAGGTTTCAGTAAATTTTTCTTAAGTTTCAGCCTATTGCTCTCCTTTGAGTCACCACTTCGTTCTACAGAGTAGAAATAAGAGTCCATGGGGAACAGTTTCATGCCTAACCCCCAGTTATCCACCTAGTCCCAGCCTTTCCATGTTGAGCGCTCTCCCAGCCCTGGACCACACCACTTTGAGTCACAGCTGACCCTGTAGTTGGTCTTGGCACAGGACCCACGTATTTTAGGCTTCTCTGTGGTTCAGGTGATGCAGACACCTCTGGAGAGCCTCCGCAGAGGGAGTTTTTTGCTGGGAGGAGACAAGACTTGTTTCCCCTTATGGTTCCACGACTTATTTCCTTTGGGAAGAGCTCCCCATATTTACGTGAACAAGTCAGACTACATTGAAGGCTTTGGAAAAACTAAAGAACATGAAATGTGAGGGAGAGAACTTAAAACTATGAGCTAACCTTGTATTTGTCAGGGTCAAAGGGAGAAGTACCCAAGAATTAATTAAAACCCTTCACAGAGAATATGTTTGTAGGTGTGCTCCACATCCCAAGCTTGTTTCTGTTGTTCTGGGTTTGCTTTCTTTTCAGAGAGTACCATCATAACCTCAGGTATTAAAATCTTGATTCACCTTTGGGAAACCTCAGACCTTCCCTATTGGTTGTTAGAGCTACCCCAGCCTCCATCCTTCTTCCCCTGTGGTTCATTTCCTCAATTCTCAGTTATTCAATCTAGAAAACTTCCCTGGAGACTCTTAAAGAACAGCTCAGGTTGACTTTGGAATTCTAAGTGCCCCCAGCACAATTCAGGCTGGGCATAGCCCCACCAACTTCAGTCATTTTCAAGGTCTCCCAGCTACTGTGAGTTGCAGCAACATTTCTTTATTTTTTTCAAGTCTTCAGTGGGCAACTGATCATACACACACACTTGCACACACTGAAAGCATATACCTCCCTGAAACAAAGATTAATTCTCCAATCTTCATAATTAGCAAAGTCTAAACTCAGAATGAAGGCGATGATTTTCTAACTGCCCCATCATCTGCAAGGCCATTCCAGACCACAGCAGAGTTGGCTCCTCAGTGGTGGCATGGAGCACTGTTAGTGCCGCATCTTATCTTCTTCCTACTCCAGCTTTCAAAGTCTGGTCTACCAGGCCTACTGGGGACTAAGAACCAGTTACTGAGTGATTGAACTATTGTTCCTCTAGACCTATAAGGACAGAACTGAAGTCTCAGCAGGATGCCTTATAAGGGCCCAACGAGCTTTAGATATGACACTGAGCTCTCCTTTCCCTTGGCCAGTGTTTGTGTATGTGTTACAGATTGGTGATGGTGGGAGAGGGGGCATTGTCACAGAATTGATCCCATTTTTCTTCTTCTCTTGGCTTATAAAAGTGAATCTCAAAGTATTGACCCAGTCCAGCAGAATCAGCATGACCAGGGAACTTGTTAGAAGTTACAATTCTCAGGCCTCTCTGCCAAACTACTCAATCAGAAACTTGGGGTGGGGCCCAGCTGTCTGTATTAAAGTCTGGGGACCTCTGGTCTAAAGTTCCACCCCACTTCCTTTTAACTCTCTGCCTGGCAAGAATGGGCCCAAATGTCACATCTCTTTGTCACACATTCCCCAAACCCATAACCCTATTTGCTAAGCAGAAGAGAGTTGCTCTGAATTGCTGTTCTCTGTGCTTTTAGAGCACTTTGGTCATATGTACAAATCTCCATTATATCACATTTTCTAAAATGACAGTTTTCCACCCACTTCCACCCACATCTATTTCAATTTACTTGTATCTCATGATGCCGACTGCAGTCCAAAGGAGTGATAGAGGAGTCTTCTTTTGCTGACAGTGTTGGCCCAGAAAGTCATGCATGTTGAAGTGAGTCACTGGAGAAAGACAGCATGAACAACACAGTCCTGAAATTTTCATGGATGTCTCTTCCTCCATTCTCAAGCCTCAGGAGAAACACGAACTAATAAAGTAGTCATTAAGAGAAGAAAGAAGTCGATGAGCTGGAGAAGATTGAAAAGCAGATCACTGATCAGTCTGGATGCTGAACCGTTGCTCTCTTGCTGAGTTTAGACTACTTTGCCATTTCTTAATTAAACAGTCTTTTTGCCGGTAGCATTCAGAAGGCTTCAGACATCAGTGCTTCTCATATATAGGGTTGCCTATCTTCACACTTTAAAGGAATTATATGGTTAGAAGCTTATGAACCAGATACGGGTGTTTGAGATATACCTTCTAACAGATTCACATTGTCTCAGTGGAATGGCTCCTTGATTATAGATTAGATACTTCAGGGGACTACAGAATTCCCTTTTAGTTAACTGAGCATAATTAGAAAATTACTGCTCTAGCAAACTCAAAACAATTTTTAAAAGTAGATACTAAAAATGTAAATTCTGGGAGAATTCAGCTCACTTTCCATTCTGTGTTGGTAAACCATAGTTGGATACTTGGAGCTGTATCAGAGTTCTCTGCAAATCAGTTTACTCCTATTTTTGTTTTGTATTGGGATCAGCTCCACGAAATGCTTTTCATACACTTGGATTTTCATGTGATAGCCAAGGAGACAGATTTTTCTTGCAGACAATGTTTTTGAAAACTTGTGGGAATTCTTTTCACGGCTGTTCTCCTGCTATTTTCAAGAAAATTTAATGCCTTCTTATCACTGACACCCATTGCTTTGAAATTTATTGATAATAGAAGAGAGCAAGAAGTCCTCATTGATAGTGGACAACGAGGGAAAGAAACTACAAAGTATTCCCAAAATATTTACCATATATTACATAATTTAGTTGTGTTATTGTATACTGCTCCAAACAATAGAAATAAATATTCCTCATTGCTTCTGTTCATTTTTTCTACATATAATTTTTATTAAATATTTTGTAAATAGATAACAAAAGGACATGTTTCCATTATGTGTTTTAAAATTAATAATAGGGCCGGCCCCGTGGCTTAGCGGTTAAGTGCATGCGCCCCGCTACTGGTGGCCCGGGTTGGGATCCTGGGCACACACCGACGCACCGCTTCTCAGGCCATGCTGAGGCCACGTCCCACATACAGCAACTGGAAAGATGTGTAACTATGACGTACAACTATGTACTGGGGCTTTGGGGAAAAAAAAAAAAGGAGGAAGATTGGCAATAGATGTTAGCTCAGAGCTGGTCCTCCTCAGCAAAAAGAGAAGGATTAGCATGGATGTTAGCTCAGGGCTGATCTTCTTCACACAAAAAAAAAAATTAATAATAAAAATTACACACATCTATTTTGGATAATTAGGAAATAAAAACATAATAAAAATTCACAGTCATACACAATCCCCCATTAAGGAGAAATCTATTATTAATATTTTTATGAAGAATATTCCAGTCATTTATCTAAGTGTGTGTTTAATTTTTTTCAAGTTTGCAATCATAATGCTCTATGCTGTTTTGATAATGCTTTATGTAGATAATATATCTTGAGCATTTATTTATAACTATACATCAAAAAAATTTTATAAAGTGACCTTATTGTTTTTTCACGTCTTTTAATTTTCTTTCATAACATGACTTTAAAATTATCCAAAAATGATTTTGATTCAAAAAAATTCCTCAGATTAAGAAGCTCTAACTTAACCAAAAAAAAATGTGAGCCATGTATATAATTTAAAATTTTCTAGTAACCACGTTAAAAAAAGTCAAAAGAAAGTTGAAACTAATTTTAATAGTTATATTATTTATAATATTATTTTAATTATATTATAATAATATTTAACTCAATATATCCCCAAATCACCATTTTAAGATGCAGTCAATACAAAATATTATTAATGAGATATTTCACATTCTAATGTTTTAAATCTTTGAAATCCAGTGTATATTTTAGACATACCTTGTCTTCACCCTGATCAGCCAGGTAACAAGTATTTAGTAGCCACATGTGGCGAGTAGCTGCCATATTGGATAGCATAGCATTTTTTACTTGACTACAATAGATATCAAATAAACAAAATATTTAAACTAGTACATAAAGGTATATGATTTCCTTTACGTGGCTCCTCTTTCACAATTTTTTCCTTTCTCCTATCACATTTTCCCATAGTATTCTAAGAGAAATTTCACATTAAAATTCCCAAAGAGCTGGAGGTCTTAACTCCCCTCCCCCCAACCCTATCCCTGCAGCTCCCACCCTCGCTCCCATCCCCAGCAGCCCAGGGTTCTAGAACATTGGTCCTGAACTGCCTGCTTCAGCCACTTTGTGTCTTTGTTCTAAAGAAGTTCCTCCTCTCTGTGCCTCCTTCTCCTGCCTCGTGATTTCTTTGAGGTGATGCTTCTAGGGGATGTTTTCTGGTTACTACATTCATTTGCCCCTTCCTACAATGGGCAATCATGTAGCCTGTCCTCTTAGGCAGCAGTTTTCACACTGGGATCTGGGATTCACTGAGTTCCCAAGAGATACATGGGCATGTAGATATTTTTAAGAGAATCAATTTCCAAATTATCAACTTCCGTATATATTCTCATCTAAAATTAACCTGCTTGAGAATATCTCACAAGTTCTCCTCTCTCACCTCTTTTTACAACTCCCCCTCAGCACACCTTTCACTCATGCGTTGTATCACTCTGCTGCTGTGCCCAACCCAGAAAATCCTCCAGTGCACACGGCAAAGAACCATTTCAAATGTTGGTTCAGGTGCCAAGAAGGGAATAACCAAGCTAGCAAACTCATTTTCAGGTCCTAATTCTCTGCTTTTCACAACTCTTCTAAGTGAGTTATCAACTTATAGATTATTAAAAATATTTTTTGATGATAGATCACTATGTAATTTTTGTTATATCACTTGGAAGGGCTGGCCAAGAATTTCAGGGTCATTGCTAGTAACATTCTTTTCATTCTATTTATTTATTTATGTAAATATGTTTTCTCAGTACTTACAACAGAAAAACATTAAATAAGAATAAAACTGATGCGAAACTCTATGTTTTTAAAAAATAAGTAAAATTGACCCTGCACGCAGGAAGGAAATCACTATCCATCTCCTTAAGAAATGCAAGAAAATATCATTTTTTATGTTTACTATTTATTAAGATTTGTAATATATCTATGTCACTTTTATTAGCTATATGTTAATAATAACTATAAAGACAATGCAATCTGGAGCCTTATTGTTATAAGAAATAAAATATTTAAATTTCAATTTATATGCACCATTTCATTGCAGAGAATTTTGACAGTGATCAATTCAAGTCTTTAAAATGCAAAAATATATTTTTAAGATAAAATCCTATGAAAGAAGTAGAAAGGAAATAGGAATTCAATATGAAAAAAGAAACATGTAAAGATTTCCTGTTAAAGAAAAACTTGTTCTTATATGTTTTAAGAAAGAAAATAGTAGATATCAAATGGCTCTTATATTTATATTGGATTTGTTACATTTAAAAGAGAGGTGTCAATATTTCATTATGGTAGAAATTACATCCTTTGTACTTATTTAAATATATGATGAAATTTCTTTAGATATCAAGTGAAAATGTGCGATGTGACATAGTTATTTTTACAAAATGAGATAGTACACGAAAACTTTGAGGACCCCCTAAAATTAGCTCATCTCACCTGCATCTGGCCCTCAGGCAGACCCCATTGGCAAGACCTTTAAACTTTCTGCATCTCAGTCTTCACTTGAAATAATATTATAATGCTAATAACATGGGATACTATTTTTTACCTGACAATGTTGTAAGGATAAAATGAGGTAACTTATGGGGAAGCATTTTGTAAACTATGAACTATTGAGAAGATGTTTTCTAATAAATTTTTTCACCCATAAACTCCTTTAATCAAAAATATTTCTCAAGCATCTACTCTGTGACAGCAACTCTTTTACGTTTTGCAGATACAGTGATGAAAGAAAAAGGGGAGGTTCGTGTTTTTGTAAATCTTACCTTTTAGTAGGACTGTTAGAATACACAAGTAAACAAATGAACAAAACAATATTATTCATTGTAGGTAGTGATAACTGTTAGGAAGGAAATAATATTGGATATTTCAACTGTTGTTGAATTTCCATTTTATAGTTTTTGAAAGAAAAGAACATCACCTTCATTACATGGAGCATCTCTTTCTCCATGTTCTGGGACAGCCAAAGACCTCACAATAGTTTACAGCTCCCCCTCCTCCAACATTGTCCCCGACCGTGCTTCAATTTGTCCACTGTGTTCCAGCCACTGTGACCTCTTTACTGAACCTTGACCGGTCCAGGCATGCTCCTTCCTTATAGTGTTTGTACAGGCTGTGTCATTTCTCTGGAATGCTCATTTTTGATATGTGCATGGACGATTCCTCTACTCTCTTACCTTTTTTTCCCTCACATTTAACCTCCTCAATAAAGCCTATCATGACTATCCTTATCTAAAATTGTGAATTGTCTCCCTTCTCCTCCAGCTCCACATTACCAATCTACTTTGCTCTATTCTTTTTCCTTTTTTCCCCACAGGACTTATCAGATTCTAACAAATTCTATCATGTGCCTATTTATTATTTCTGTCTGCTCCTTCTAGAATGTAAGCTCCACCAAGGGACAGGTCTCTGGAATGCTGATTCAATTGTCCAATCGCTAATAAAAGTTGAATTTAATTACAATATTCTGCTGTAGGGTGCTAATTGTTTTATTATTGCTATCTCATTTAATCCTAATAACCACATGAGATAGATATCTATTGCTTCGTGACAAGCCACTCCAAAACCATGTGGGTTGATGCACAACGATTTATCATTTCTCACTATCCAGTGGGTCAGAAATTCAGGCATGTCTCAGCAAGATGGTTCTCCTGCTACATGGGGGTCATTCAGTCATCTGGGTTCAGCTGGTGGCTGGCCTGGAAGATCCAGGAAGACTCCACTCCGGTACCTGGGCAGTGCTCCTTTCTATGGCCTCTCTGTCACTACATGATTTTTCCCCCATCTAATAGTCTCACCTGAATTTCCTCATAGCATGGCAGCTGGCTTTCTTGAACTAGAAGCTATCAAACTTCTTAAGGTTTATTACTGGAACAGGCACAGAGTCATTTCCTCTACTAGTTACTACAAAAGGAATCCACAAGGCTGGCCTACAAGATGGAAAATAGAATCTACCTCCTAATGGATGGAGCATGATGGGCAGACAGAGGGAAAAGGAAAATGATGGCAGCCCACTTTAGAGACTACCTGCTGCAACTGTTCTCATTTTTCAAATGAGGAAATTGGAATTCAGAGAGATTAGGTTGACAAATTAATAAACGGCAGAGATGTGGGTCAAATCTAGGTTTCACTGATTCCAGAGCCTGCATCCTTAAGCATCCTGCTTTATAGCCTCTAGAAGAGTGGCTTCCACACTGGCAGAGAAGAAGTCTGGGCCTTAGGGACAGATTCTTAGAGGGCTGGAAAGAAGGCATGCCACTGGGGAGGCAAGCAGTAAGTGTTCCAGGATTCCGTCCTTGCTTCAATCAGAACAGTTCAACCTCAAAATATTTTACCCATTGAGCTTCCACAAAATTTGAATTGAAGATGGGATTCCACAGATTTGGAGAACGATCAAAACATACAAAATAAGTACCTGAATGAAAAGTGAGTTTATATCTCTATGAGCTAAAATCTCTTGTATATTCAAAAATATGTAAAGAGTTTGTTTTTATGATTGTTGTTATCATTCTTATTTTGTTTATAAAGATAAATTTGAAAGAAATAGCAGTTCATCATTTCAAATAGATATTTTATGCAGGAGACGAGGGTGATTTTTATACAGTGATTTTAAAATACTATTTGTTTTGGAAGGCTCCCTTTGAGCTCCTTTAAAATGTTATAGTGTGTGATGGATGCAATTTCAAGTTGATAAGGAAACTATACATTTCTGTTGTGTTCGTCACAGGGATATAATTGGGGGAGCAATTTTCTGTATAGTTGATGGGCATGTTACATTACAATTTTGTGCAAACTTGGCACAGTATTATTGTAAATTCTAATAACTCTGTTTCTTGATAATACTGCAAATACTAGGGGAGGAGAAAATGGTGAGCCGTCAAGCTCCCATGCTTCATCCAGAGAGAATGCTCCTTTTTCTTTTATACATTGTATTTCTGCACAAGATTTTCTTTAAAAAGGAATCTGCTGCAAAAATGCAAGTTCAAAGCTGTCTCATTGAATAACCTCTAAGCCATGGAGTTCAACTACAAAGTCTGTGGTTTTCTAGTCAACAAGTTGTTCTTTTGCCAAAATCTATACCAAAGATATTCCTGGAGTGGTTAAGGGATTTGACAATTTTATGAAAGTTTTTGGCAAAGACGCCATTAATTGGAAATGGATGATATAAACAAGAATGAAAAACTTCCTTCTGTATGCCGCTGATGAGCTGGTATAAATATTTTGCCCTGTTATAACTATTTTATTCAAGACCTCTTGAAGGTAGTTAAGATGCCCACAATTTCCCTAGAAAATTTTTAACTTTCCAGAAAACTGCTCTAGATATGAAATGCATAGACTTTCCACCCAAGAAATCAGTGAAGGACGAGAATAACTGGCTTATTGTTAACCAAGAACCACAAGAGAATAGAAACTGTTGTAACCGTTCCACAGCCACAAGCTCAAATTTGATTCAAAATCCATTCCACTTTCTTGACTAGTTTTACTTTGTTTGCTTCCAAATCCTATTTTCAATATGTGCTTTTAATGAGCACTCTTTTCTTGGAATAATTCACTTTTGTTCCTAAAGTAGCAACCTGAGAAGGGATCACTCTAATTCCTCCTGGACTGGAAAAGAGCACAGTAGGTACTCACCAAATAGTGAGTGTTGGAAATCATCAGGCACTTTCAAGTCACTAGAGAAGATATTAAGTCGTTCTAGATCTGGTTTGACACCGGCAGTTGATGCACATTGGATCTAGAAAACACAGAGTATTTTATATAGTCAAAATAGACCATTTCCCACAGCCCAGGGATGCTTTCTTGAACTATTAGAACAAACTGATAGATACTGTCGGGAGAGAGGGAGAATCTCCCTCTGCCCTTTTCCTTAAGGTTCTTATGGTTGGCCAAATAATTAATAAGACAGGTTAGCAGGAGAAAATAATACCAAGTTTAATAACATGTATACATGGGAGAAACTCAGAAATGAGCAACTCGTCCCTCTGTCTAAGCTGCCGGCTTAAGTATTGTAGCTAAAGGCAAGGAAGGTGTTGGGGATGGGTAGTGGTCTGGGACCTCAGAGGGCAAGAAGACAACTCACACGGAGATAGAAATGCAAATGTTTGCCTGACAATTCTTCTCAGGGTCATCTATAGATAATGTGGTCAGGAAGAGATAGAGTTTTTGATAAAAGGGGCTTAGTGCCTTTCCTATTGTAACCTCTATCATACATTATCTTTACAGCCATCATGATAATAACTCCTTCCTGAAACAGATCTTTTGTTTTAAATTCTTTAGGCAGTTTGGGAGGGGAAACAAATATTCTTCCTGAGTTCTCTGAGTCCTTATTGTCTTCAGCTCGAAATAATCCGCATACCAGAGTGGTGCCTCCTGGGGTAGCTTGCCCTGAGCACCATCAATACCAAGGTTCTAGCAGAGAGAAACTTTGGTCTTGGATACAGAACTTGCGTCAAGAAATATAGTTTAGAAGCTATGAATGTTCTGCGTTCACAAACTTGGAAATGATTGCTGAAATCAACAATGTATAAGGGCCAATGATAAAAGCAAGAAAACCAGTTAGCAGGCCATTGCAGCAATCCATACATAAAATATCAAGGAGATGGACAAGGCTAGTTATAAACAGCATGGAGATGGAGGGATAGATAAAGAGATAGTCTGATGTAGGGTGACCTACCATCCCGGTTTGTGTGGGACTGAGAGGTTTACCAATATGTAGGACTTTCAGTTTTAAAACTGAGATATTCCTGAGAAAATTGTCCAGTTTTCATGAGGTTGACGGGTTTCCCAGAATGCAGGGCTTTTAGTAATAAAACTGAAAAAGTCCTAGGCAAACAAGGACAAATTGGTTACCTCACTCAACCTTTCTTCATTTTCTTATAATGACCTACCACTTCCTTCCTTGGAGTCACTGCAGAAGCTTTTCCCTCTGCCAATGATATTGAACCTATCCCTCTAGAACATTCAATTACATCTGGAAAGCTTCAGACAATCCTATTGTAAATGTCACTAGAACATCTTGAGATGAGCCAGAGAGGAAAAAACACATTATATGGATGGACGGTGATAAGTATTACCACTGACTTCTATCAAAATCAATGCAAACACGAAGGCAATGGTCTGACATCTTTAAAATGCTGCGGGAAAAAGAAGAAAAGAAACCTAGAATTCTATAGCCAGCAGAATTATCCTTCAAACTGAAGAAAAAAATATGTTTTCAGGTAAACAAAAGCTGAAGGACTGTGTCACCAGAAGATCTACTCTACAAAGAATGTTAAAGAAATTTCTTCAGCTTGAAGGAAAATGATATGAGATAAAAATTCAGAGATACCAAAGGAATACAGAGCACAAAAAATTGTAAAAATGTAGGTAAATAAAAATGAATATTTTTCCTTGTTTCTTAATTTCTCTTAAAGACAAATTACTATAAAGGAAAAATAATAATGTATGATAATCAACTTCTTGCTTCTGCTCAAAATGGAGGAAACTGGAAAGAATGTCACTCTCACCCTTACAGCAAAAATTTTAAAAACAACATAATCTGCAAATTCACATTTTTCTCAAGCCCAGTGGATAGCTGAGGTTGCAGAGCAACAAACTAACCTGAAGTCTCAGGAAGAACGTGGGCTCCTAGGAGACAGGGACATGAACAATTGCTTGCCTTGGTCATGACCTCACACAACCCAAGAAGAATTCGAGCAAAATGTTTGTCAAATTACTAAAGGACATTTGTGGACTAGCAGTAAATTATGGGACCATTGGGAGCAACAGACACAAAAGTATTACCACCTACCTGAAGGCTCCTATCAACAGATCTCCCCAGGACTCAAAAGATTAGGGGCAAGGAGGAAAACCTGAGAAAGCCTCCCTGTGGGGCAGGCTTGGAGGAGAGGCATGGCAGCCACTGCAAGAAACCACAAAGACCTGCTCTGATGCTTCTCCACTATCTCCCATACTGAACAAGGGCTTTAAGCCTCTGGGAGAGGGGCATCAAACTCTGTTGCCCTTAAACCACAGGTGAAAATGCACTGCAGTTAGAGGAAGGGACCATAACAACAAAATCTTCTACCCTGGGGAGGGGCAAGGAAACATCCTGAAACCAGAGCATGAGAGAGTCTTTGTCACTAGGAGAGGTGCAGTGTCACTGAGAAGCCCTCATCCCTGATATCCAGGGTCTCAGCACCTGCCTAAGACTGAGATCAAACCCAAACAACAGAGGACACACCCTTTGCCCCTCACCATCAGGCCAGCAAGAGTTGAATAAGCAATAACAGTGCTCTAGTTCTGGGAGAGAGGCAAGAACATGGAGAGAGACTCTCTATGAGGAGCACAATCAAAGAGAAGACCTAAGGCCAAAGGTAAAGATGACATAGAAAAAAACTCCTTTAATCCACCAGATCTCAGCCTAAGCACAAGGTAGTGCTAAAGAAATGTGAAGGAATTCAGCAGCAACAAAACCCAAATCCAGATCAACTCCTCCACACTAAAGGCTGTCAAAACACAAGGCATGCCCATTTCCATCCATAAATTCTACTTACCTCATTCTCCAGTATTCTATACAATGTGTCACTTTCAACCAAAAATTATGCAACAAAGAAGGAACAGAAAGATATTCTGTCAAAAAACATATATATATGAAACACTAAAAGTGAAAAATATGGTAAGAGAGATGAAGCATGCCTTCAATGGGATCATCAGTAGACTCAACACAGATGAGGAATGAATCAGTTAACTTGAAGAAATTACCCTAAAGAAGGTAAAATTGAAAAAGGAGTGAATAAAACAGAACAGACCAGTGGAGATTTGTGGGACAATATCAGTCTAATATATATGTAATTGCAATTCCAGAAGGAGAAGAGAGAAAGAATGGGGCAGAAGAAATATTTAAAGAGATAATGGCTCAAAATTGTCCAATATTAATGGAAAACAACATGCCACATACCCAACTAACACAAAGAAACCAAGAGAAATAAATACCAATAATAATAATAACACTCATACCTAGACTCATCACATTCAAACTGTTGAAAATCAAAGATTAAAAAAATCTTGAAATCTTAAAATCACATTATATACAGAAGAAAGAAGAGAATTATAGCAAACATCTTGTCAGAAACTATGCAAGCCAGAGACTGGGGAGGAACGTCTTTAAATTACTAAAAGAAAAAAACTTGTCAACCCAGAATACTATGTCCAATGAAAAATCTTTCAACAATAGAGGAAAAGAATTTTCAAAAGGAAAGGATTTATTACTAGCACACCTGTACTATAAGAAATATTAAAGAAAGTTCTTCAGGCATAGGACAAACGATTGAACATCTATGAGGAAAAAAAAAAGTGAATCTTGATTCTAGGCATATACAAAATCTTTGGTAGATTTTAGAAATAATGTAAAAATACAAGCAATAAAACTTCTAGAAGATAATGCAGAAGAATTTTCTCGTGACCTCATGGTATGAAAAATTTGTTTAATAGATTAGACTACATAAAAATTAAGAACCTCTGTTCCTTGAAAATACATTGAGTGAATGCAACGGGAATCCACAGAATGGGAGAACTAAGCCACAATACACTTAACTGAGAAATTATATGTATTCATGATGTACGTAGAAATTCCTTCAAATCAATAAGAGAAAGACAGACAACCCAGCAGAAAAATGGGCAACAGGTTTAAGCAGACACTTTACTAAAGAAGATATCCAAATGGCCAAAAGTATTTAAAAAGATATTCAAGTCATTAGTAATTAGTGAAACGCAATTTAAAAGCAAATGAGATATGGCCAGAATGTTTGAAATAAAAATAACTGACAATGCCAAGTGTTTATAAGGATGTGTAGCAATGGGAATTCTTATAAACTGTTGGTGAGATTGTAAAAGGCATAACTACTTTGGAAGAAAGTCATTTTTAATAAAATTAAACATATACTCACTTCATGACCCAACAATTCCAAGGAATATGCCCAAGAGAAATGAGTACATATATCCATGAAAAGACTTTGAGGAGAATGTACATTACAGAGTTAGTGTTAATAGCCCAAGACAGGAGACAACCCAAATGTTTGTCAAGAGTAGAATGGGTAGGGCCAGCCCTGTGGCTTAGCGGTTAAGTGCGCGTGCTCCACTGCTAGCGGCCCGGGGTTCAGATCCCGGGCGCGCACTGACGCACTGCTTTCCGGTCCAGCTGAGGCCGCGTCCCACATACAGCAACTAGAAAGATGTGCAGCTATGACATACAACTATCTACTGGGGCTTTGGGGGAAAAAATAAATTAAAAAAAAAATGAGTAGAATGGGTAAATAACTCATAGAAAAATTACATAATGCAATACTATACAGCAATGAAAGAATGAAATATGTCTACAGGCAACAGCACAGATGAGTCTCACAATTAAAATTTTAGTGAAAGAAGCCAGACAGGGAAGAATATCTACCATATGATTCCATTTGTATAAAGTTCAACAACAGGCAAAATTATTCTCTGGTGGTAAAATCCAGATAGAGGTAACTTTTATGGAGGAGAGTAGGGTAGTGCCTGGGAGGGAGCATGAGGGGTGCTGATAATTTCTTGCTTTATGTGGTAATTACCAGTTTGCTCACATTGTAATAATTCCTTGCATTGTACACTTATGGTTTGTGAACTTGCCTGCACATATGTTAGAATTCAATAACGTGTATATTTTAAAATAATAAAAATAAAATATAGCAAAGTAAATAATATTGAGTTCCAAACCTGAGTAAAATTAATGACCGTAAAATTGGCAACTATTTATTGTTGATTTGATTTGAATTCTCCCTGGAAACCAACGCTTTGTGCCGGGTAAATGACTGTGGCATGAGTTGTGTTCTCCATCAACAGCCCTTTGGAGCCTGAAGTGTGAGTCACTTCAGTTCAGGTGACACTGGCCTTTGAGGGGGCTGTGCCCAGCAGGTGGCTTCCCTTTGCCCTTTCTAGCATTTTTTCCCTGTTTGCTTTATGCTCCCTTCCTGCTGAGAGGTCCCTGGTATTAATAACAAATAAATGGGCAGCTGTAGCCTACACAAAGGGATGCCTTAGGTAATCCCTTTGTGACGAACCATCTAATTTTTTATTAATTCTTGTCCTTTTGATTTTAAGAGAAGGCAGAAGGCACTGCCGAGGCTCCCACCACTGGTGAATACTATTTGCTGTTCACTTGCCAATAACTGAGGGGATTGATTTTGCTAAAGTATATGATAATTATAACTATAACTATGCTCATTTGTATAGCATCTTACAAAACACTTTTATATGCATTATCTCATTTGATCTTCATAATAATCATGTCAATAAAATGGGGCAAGCATTATTATCTCCCTTTTATTCAAGAGAAAATTGATGTTCAGATATATCTTGCAAAATAAACACTTTATTTGAAATAGGTAAGAGAAGATGAAGCTTTATTATCACTGTCTGAGTGTGGGTTTCCTCAGATGCAGATCCTGAGCCAAAGATATAAGTGCAAATCGTTTATCTGGGAGAAGAAGGAAACACCAGTAGGGTAGTGGAGAAGTGAGACAGGGCAGGGAAAGCAATCAATAAAGGACACGTTATCAATTCATCTACTACTGTGGGCTATTAGGATTTAATCCTGCTCTGGCAACCAGAGTCATATGCACACTTTAGAATTATATCACCCACTATGGAAAACAGTATGGAGATTCCTCAAAAAATTACAAATAGGACTACCATATGATCCAGCTATTCCACTACTGGGTATTTATCCAAAGAACATGAAGACACTAATTCGAAAAGATGTGTGCACCCTTATGTTCATTGCAACGTTATTCACAATAGCCAAGACTTGGAAACAACCTAAGTGCTCATCAGTGGATGAATGGATAAAGATGATGTGGTATATATACAATGGAATACTACTTGGCCATAAAAAAGATGAAATCTTGCCATTTGTGACAACATGGATGGAACTTGAGGGTATTACACTAAGTGAAATAATTCAGATGGAGAAAGACAAATACCATGTATTTCACTCATATGTGGAAGATAAACAAACAAACAAGCACATAGATGCGGAGAATAGATTGGCGGTTACCAGAGGGGAAGGGGGTGGGGGAAGGCAAAAGGAGTAAAGGGACACGTGTATGGTGACAGATGGCAACTAGACTTTTGGTGGTGAACATGATGTAGTCTACACAGAAGTTGAAATACAATGATGTATACCCAAAGTTTATATAATATTATAAATCAACATTATCTCAATCAAAAAAAGAAAAGAAGAATTATGTCACCCAAAGAGCAGAAGAGCTAGGGGCTGGAGTATTTATCCACCAACACCGAGGGTGTTAACTTCCTATAACTACTGGTCTGCTGAGTAGGTGGACAAAGAGGACTTTGGAGACCAAAAAGGTCCTCAATTGAAAAGATGCAGGTACTGGCAGTTGGAAATCAGACCTAAGAGCACTGATGTGTGTGATGATATGGACAGGAAATTAGTGGATCTGATACACTTGGTAAATAAGTGTATTTTCTTATCATTTGAAGTTGCTTTCCCTGAGTCCATTCCCTATCTCTTTCTTCCTGCACAACAGTTCCCTATTATCTTTGAGGATACAGCATTAGAGCATGTGACTTAAGCTGGTCCAATCAGAGTTATCTGCTAACTTTTCTGGTTTCCTGGGGGAAACTTCTTTTATCCTGATGGATGAGGAAAGAGAAGCCTGTTGGCCCAGCAGCTGCTGGGTGTCATCTTGATATTATAAAGAGAGCTAACCTAGAGATGAAGTCCATAATATGGAACGTAGGCTGAGGACACAGAAATCAATTTCTTAGTGATATTATGAACCCCTGGCTCAAGGCTTACCTGAATCAAGCTGAAAAACTGGAATTTAGAGTTAAATAAAATAATTACCTTTAGTGTTTAGGCAAGTTTGGGTCTTTGACTTTTTTACCTACAACAAAGAGATTCTAACTGATATGAAATGTGGTCTCCTCTAAAACACTATCCATTGTAAGAATCATCATTATTTTATACACTACTGAGAAAAAAAATGCTTTCAATTAAACTAAGAATTGGTGCTTTACATCCTTTAGGTTTTTAAAATTTCTATACCTTTTGAAAGATCTCCGTTAGACTTTTTTAGATGTAGTTTTTCTCTTCATCATATAAATTTGTGAGGCTTCATTAGGGCATATGAGTGAAACAAGCTAGTTAAGATAATCCTAAAATGTGTTCCCATTCAGAGTTCAACTCTCAAATCATCTCAATCATCATCATCATCATTACCCATATGTCCCTACCAGATATCCTCCTTGGGGACATAGCTTTTCTTATATGCCCACAGTTGTCTCTGCAATTTTCCTCTAGGCTCTACACATCTATTTTGCAAATTTTGATGCTTACTGTTTCTTGTGTGTGATAGGCAATGCTTCAGCATATATATTAGTAACAAAACCTCACACATCATCTGCAATGGATTTCTTCCTTTCTTGGGTCTCATAAAGCATTTGGTTGCAGCTTTACAAGAAAATGCAAAATGGGCTTATTCTTCCAATGAAAATATTTGCTTTGCAAATAGCAAATTTATACCCCCACTGCTTTCTTCTGTTGCCTTTCTAATTTCACAATAACTTTTTTACCTTTAAATCATGGTGAAATTTAAACAATAGCAATGGAACTCAGTAACCTAGTAAATTTTAATAATGTCTATAGCTCAATTGATGTCATAACAAATAACCAGCTATGACCAAGTTTCAGTCACGCACACAGGCAATGATAGCTATGTCGTGATTGTTGACTGGCTGAAAGCCATTGTAAGATGCCATAGATTGTATGACACATGACAATTTCAGAGATATTCAGAGTAAACACCTGGAAAGATTTGCATCTTAAAATAGATGAAATATGTTATCCCATATCTAGTAATACAGAATCAAGTCCTCCCTACTAGTCTAGTCTCCTTTCAATACACAGTATGCTTTATTTCAAGAAGGAAGTTTGTCTCCTTCCATTTCATCACTATAGTTAGAATTCCTTTAAGTTTTTTACTGTTTACATATTTCTTTATTTTTTTTAATTCTTTGAAACATAAGAATTTGATGGTTATTAAAATACATTCTAATATCTAAGCATTTCAAAAAATTTGAATAAATGGAGATACATACTCAATTCCTGGTTGTGAAGTATTAATACTGGTACAAAGTCAATCACCGCTAAATTAATTCATAAATTCAGTGAATTCAAACATACTTTTCTGTAGATCTCAACAAGCTAATTACACAATTCTTCTGGAAGAGGTAAGGTGCAAAAGTAGCCCTTCTTTTTAAGCAAAAAAGGAAATCTTTCTCTAAAAGATATAAAATATTCTACAAGAATATGTTGATGATAACAGTATAGGCACTGGTATAGACAAATATCAATGGACTAGAATAGAGGATGGAAAGCCACACAGTTATGTAGGAATGTAATATAGACTAAAAATGGCATTGCAAACCAGTGTGGGAGAAGGAGAAGTTCTGTAAACAATGTTGAAGCAAATAACAATTTGGGGCCTCACATGATCCAAATTTAAGAAATATAAACAAAACAACACACAAATAATCCCACATTAATATTTGGAGAAAATAAAACTAAATTTTTTTGTAGTCAAATGAGGAAATTTTATTTTAAAAAGACATGAAATCTAGAAGAATTTAAGAAAAAAAATCAAAAGATTCTACTAGTATCTTTAAAATATATCTACATAAAAGACTTTATGAACAAAATTTGAGGTTAAGTGCTACATTGGGATAAAATAGAGGCAACATACATAACGATGGAATAACTAATATCCCAAATATATCCAAAGTATATAAATTATGTCTGCAATACCATAAGACAGCAACTCAATTTTATGTAATGAGATTTTGAAATAAAAAATTTATTAAAAAATAAAACAAATTATGACACTTTCATACTAGAAATAAAATAGATGTATTTGTATTGGGAAGATTATCATAATATATATATTTTTAAATGCAGGTAACAAAATATGCAAATTATGACTCTACTATTGAAAATTTCACATATTTTTATGATATATGTCATGATAGCTGTGATTATATCTGAGAAGTACAAATATAAGTGATTTTATTTTCTCTTTTTTCATGGGCAGCATTCTCTGAATTTCTAACAACAAACATAACACATCAATTGCTGCCAAAAATAAAAGCTTTGTACACATACTATGGATGTTATTTTTTCTTCTTCCAACTTTTCTTTGTTTTCCGGATTTACTTTATGAACATATTTATTTGTCAGGATAAGCTAGGTTATGCTGCAAAAAAAGAAATAAAAAACAAGCCACAAATTTTCAGCAGCTTAGCACATTAATGTGCACATCTGACTTCTATTTTTATTTTAGCTTCTTGACTATCAACTAGTTACGTGGGCCTGAATAACTATAAAGGAACTTGAAAATGTGAGGGAGACCATATTTATTCCATGATCAGTCGAAGTCTCCACTACCATCTGCCCTTCTGGTCAATGAATATCCCTTTGTTAGTTTCTTTCCACTCATAGAACAATGTATATCCCTTTGTTAGTTTCTTTCCACTCATAGAACACAGTCAACCTTTCCCAAAGGAGACAACTCATTGTTGCAGTCAATCACGTCATCCAGCTCAAAGTCCACATTTTACTCCAGTTTCTTCCTCAGATTTGGTTGTGACTTCTCTTGGTCCAGACATTTATAAACAAAAAAGCAAGTTATCTGCTCCTCCCCCACCCACTATACAACAGTGGAACAGGGGCAGGATAACTTCAGTGAAATCTCCCACCAGAAAGGGACAGAATGGGAGATACATACCCTGCACTGGTTGATGGCAATTCTGAAATCCTGCTGGCCAACCTACCCAAGATGCACCTTTATTAGGCTCTGATTCAGCTCTCAGGGAGAAAATCCCTTGACCATTGTTTCTCATGGCTTTCTTTTTTTCAGTTGGCTTCCTGTCTATGAAGTTGAGAGGCCTAAGGGCTATTATGTTTTGAATAACCACAAATACTTTGGGATCCAACTCTTCTGTAAAAGTAAAACTCTAAAAAATTCAATACAATCACCTTTGATTTGCTTGCAGTCACACCAATGTGCCATAACCATGGCTCTCAGATTTGCTATATTTTTGTGCTTTTTTGCCCCTATCTAGCTTCTCTTGCTTGAGTTAATCGTGAGTACCTTAAGGCTATCAGAGCAATAGACATAAAGGTCATAGCCTTAATCTGACCTTTGTCATTTTAACCAATGGCCCATTTTACATTTATTGAAAAAAGCCCTCTTAAATGCTGTCTCTTATAGGTTGATGTCTAGACCCAGTCACTTTTCCAATCCTACATGGCCTTGAGTTTCTGGACTCTCTTTATTCTTTTTCATTTCCACTTATATCCCAGCCAATTTCTTCAAAATCTCAGTGTTCTCTTATAATAACTTGCCAAATGTAACCAGTAGCAGCACCTCATACCACCAAGCTTTACCAAATGTTTTGCCACAGGATAACATAGATCACCATCTTTCCAGCCTCTGCGTGTGTTTTTTTCACTTCCTACTGCCCAACTATTAAGCTAATACCACATATTTTAGGGTTTTCTTTTTCTTTTTTTGTTTTTGACAGCCCTCACTTCTAGTATCAATATTTGTATTAATAAGTATAGTTAGTTGAAGCTGAAGTTAGAACAAATCCTGAAACCTCAGTGGGTTAACATAACAGTGGATTCATTTTTCACAAGTGTATATTCTGTTGTTGCTCACGGGTGACTCCCTTGGTCAGTGGACCTCTGTGCAGAACACCTTCCAGTTTCAGTTTTATAAGGCTTCTACTTTACTGCAGAAGGGGAATCAAGATCTACAGAGTAGAACCATTAGTCAAAATTCACCACACGGTCATTTCAATCAAAAGGGAGCTGAGAATTGTGAGGAAACATGCAGGTATTTGATGAGTATTAAATGTCTCTGTTCACTACAATATTAATAATGAGTATTGAGTACTATATTTAAAAACATAAATCCATTCGATACAGGTTATTATTGCCTCTCCTAAAAGAGAAAAAAGCTAACAATAGAAATTTTTTTTTAGAAATTATAGCAAGAAAGGAAAAAAAGCTAAAAGAATATATTCCAAACTGATAAAAATAATGCAATACCTTATATTCAGAGAAATATATTCATATTTTATTTGCATGTCAAAAATATTAATCATAATTTACAACTGTATAGCACATATATTTAAATATCTTTATCTTATAGAATTTTGATATAATTGATACTATAAACATTTATATTTTCAAATATTAATAAGATTAGTGTTTAAAATTATGATATAATTTTAACCCCAGTTTTCTCACAAAATACTTGCAAATTATGAAAAGAGGAAATATAGAAAAAATGTGAAGAAAAGAAAATAACAATCATAATCCTGCTTCCAGTAACAACTACTGTTGGCATTTACATTTATTTCCTTTAAGTTTTCACGTTCATGGTTTACATTATAGGCATAATATTCTATTATCATTTGATACCTTTTCATTTTGCTAGATATTTAACATAGTATTTTTCCACACTGTCCAAAACTACTTGTAAATATCATTTAATAGCCATTCAATTAACCACATGGTATGTGCCATAATTTATATAATTACACTCTTTTTGTTGGACTTTCAGGTTTCTTTTCAATTCTCTAAATTACTAGTTATAGGAAAAGAGTATCTTCGCACATAAATCTTTGCACTTCTGAGTGATCCATTAGTATATATTCCAAGAAGTACAATTACTTGACCAAAGGGTATACATATACAGAAGCTAATGAATATAGGCAAATTTATTTCCAGATTTGTACTCCCACCATTGATATACAAATATATCCATCTTGCCAAACTTTTATCAGCACATTTATATATATCTATCAGTACTGATATATATATATATATATAAACAACATGTATACATACATGATATATATACTATATACCTTTATACCTATATATATACTATATACCGTTGCTAATTTGAAAGAAAGTAAAAATACTATCTTCTTGCTTTACTCTATGCGTGTTTTTCCTTGAAGTAACTTTTATTTAATTGAAGAATAATTTGCATAAAATAAAATGAATAGAATTTAAGGTTACTGTTTGATAAGTTTCAACAAATGTGTACAACAGAGTAACCACCACCCCAATCAAGATATAGAATTTTTTGATCATTCTAGAAAGTTCCTTTGTGCCCATTTCAAGTCAATCCTCCCCTGTAGCAGGCATTATTCTGATTTTATAGTTTTTTAAAATCAGTTTTATCAAAGTTGAAATCAAAATGCAGTCACCATAAGTGTACAGTTAAATGAGTTTTAAGAAATGCACATGCATATGTAACTAACACCTCAGTGAAAATAAGGAACATTTGTATTACCTCAGAAATTCCTTTCTTTTGCAGTCAAGCCCCTCTAATTTTTGCCTTGGACAACCACTCATGATCTGCTTCCTGAAACTGTGGATTAATTTTGCCTATTTTAGAATTTCTTACAAGTGAAATAATATACTACATACTCCTTTGTTTCTGGCTTCAACTCTGTGCAACATTTCTGAGATTCATCCATATTGTCATGTGTAGCAGTGATTCATTCTTTTTTATTGCTGAGTAGTGTTGTACTGTATGGACATACTTTTTCTGTCTATTCATCTGCTGGTGAACTTTGGGTGCTTCCAGTTTGGGGCTGTTATGATTACAGCTGCTATGAGCATTCCTGTACAAGATTTTATGTGGACACATCTTTTACTTCTACTGGTTAAATACTAGGGATGGAATTGATATGTCATATAGTAAATATATGCTTAACTTGAACTTTGCTGCAAAACTGATTTCCAAAGTACTTATGCACTCTGACTTGCATGTATGAGACTTTCATTTGCCCATTTTCTTGCCAACATGTGATATTGTCAATAGTTTTTTGTGTTTTTTTTTAAATTTTAGTCATTTGAGTGGGTGTGTAGTGGTATCCTATGATTTTTTTATTTATATGGCTCTGATGTCTAATGATATTGTGTGCCTTTCCATGTCCTTAGTAGCCATTTGTATATCTTATTTTGTGAAGTGTATGTTCAAATATTTTGCCCATCTTTTTTAAATTGGGTTGTTTGTCTTATTGTTGTTGAGTCATAGGAGTTTTTTGTTTGCTGGATACTTCTCTCTGTCAGTTATATGTGATGCTGACTCAACACAAGGTTAACATAATGTAAGTCATATTGTAGAAAAGAAACCAAATTGTAACTTTGAATGACCTCTGATTAACTAACCCAGCTGGATATGAACCTTCTGGGAGATATACATACTCTATAGATTTTATGGCCCCTCCCAGCTACAACAAGATGATAACTTTGTTCTTTTGAGTTCCCTAGGAATGTGATGACCCCCGGACAGAGATTTTATGCTGATATCCATGAAAACTGAAAGGTTCAGTGTGGTGACTCCCAGTCTGTAATGCTAGAGGGTCAACATTTTTAACCCCCTCCCCTATAACCCACTGGCCTATATAACTGCTTCAAGATTTTGTGCCCTCCTTAAGAGGGTTCTTTTGGATGTTAGTCCCCCATCTTCTACCTTGCTGGCAAGTTGTAATAAAACTGTTTCTCTCCTACCATTTTACCTCTCGAATGTCAGCTCGTCTTGCCACAAGAAGAAGACCCCCTTTTGGTGGTAACATATAGAGTGTGAATTTTTTTTTCCCAGCCAATGACTTTCCTCTTCTTTTTCACATTAATGTCCCTCAAAGAGCAGTTTCATTTTTATTTTATCTAAGTCCAATTTGCAATTTTTTCTTACATCGTTGTTGCTTTTGGTAACCTAAGAAATCTTTTTTTACCCCAAGTTTACAAAGACTTTTTCTTTGTTGCCTTCTAGAAATTTTGTAGATTTAGCTTTTATTTAGGTCTATGGTGCATTTTGCATTAATTTTTGTGGATGGTATGAGATAAGAGTTAAGGCTCTTAACTTATGAGCCTTAGTTCATAAGTTAACTATGAACTAAGTTCATAGTTATGAACTATGGATGGATACCCAGTTGTTTGGGTATCCATCAAATGGATACCCAGTTGTTTCAGCACTATTAGTCAAAAAGATTTTACTTTCCCCATTGAAATACTTTGGTACCTTTATTGAAATTCAATTAACTCTATATAAATGGATCTAGTTCTGTAGTCCTTATTTGTTTCTTTGGTTTTTATGTCTGTCCTCACATCAATACCATACAGAATTGATTCAATAATCTCTTTGGAGGGGTCCTCGGTGATGGTCTATATCCATGTGATAACTTCCATTTAAAAGTCTTTGAATAACTAATGTGAAAGAACTCCTCCAAGACATAAAGAACCACATTTTGAAGAAAAACAAAATATAGCTTAGAGTTCCCAAAATTTATGTTCAGGATACTTGCTGTGTGATCTCTTTTTTGCTATCTAGTGAGAAGCTACTATGGTTCACTTTTATTAAAGTCCTGCATTTAAAAACTGGAAGGAATCTCAAATACATGTCATAGCATTTCTAAAACCAGGGTTTGCATAGCCTAGGCAGCTTTAATTCCAAACAATCAGCTATAATTCCAACCACTCATATATTTTTTGATTTTATTACCACCTGTAGTATTATGTATTTAATATTTTATATAATCTCTTTTGAAACATAAATAATTTAAAGAACATAAACATTAAACAATATTTTAATCACTTATGAAATGGGAAAATATTTTTCTAATATGTGTTTTCACAATAGATAATTATTAAAATAACATCATCTTGGTACAATCTAAAATTATCCCACAAACAACTCAAGAGTATCATACTCTGAGAAATACTGCATTAGAAGCCAATAAAACTATGCTGTAGGTCCTTTAGGGAGATTTCCACAGAAAACTGAGTGATATCGAATCCAGTAGGTTTCATTTTTAGGTGAGAAAGAAAGATTCTGAATATTTATAATATGATTTATGTGTCTTAAGGATTTAAGACTAAGACTCAAGTCTCCTGATTCCAAGTCCATTGTTTTTTCCTTTGTACCACCATGTTTAGGGTGCCTTTTTTTTTTTCTCTGTTTACTTTCTGAAACATGTGTATTCAAATTCTTATTAGCCTAGTTTTTATGAGAATGGAGCCATTACCCACATTAATATAATTATGTGGAAAGAGCCCAATTGGTAAGACAAGTTATGCTTTTGAGTTTTGTGAATTTGTAATCCACAGAAAGCCCTCCAATTTTTCGTTTGTTTAAATTATGTCTCAGGAAGCAATAAAATAAAACTTGAGATTTTGTAAATGGTAAAAATAAATTTTCAATTCAAGTATTAACTTTTAACTATATAGTTTATAATAGAATTGCTAATTTTTCCTGAATGCAATCAAAGTACTATTTATTCTCTGAATATAATAATATACTATACATTATTTTTTTTAAAATAAAGTAACCCTTTCAAATGATCTAATTCTTAAGAAAAAAAGATAAATAATAGAGGTTATTTTAGTTACTCTCCCCAAAATTCTTCCACATGTGCTTAAATAAGCATTTAACAGCAATTAAAATTGTTAGATGTTCCCTTTTTTGCCTTTCGCAGTGAAGAATGAATAAGCTTACAAAATGTTATCTAGGGAAGTGTTTAACTGTTGAAATTTGAACTTAAATGTAAAGGATCTGAAATGTAGGCTTGTTGATCGATAAAAATACTCTTCATTTCCAAAATTCAAACAAGTCCACACTTCTGCACCACTTTGTACAGAAATAGCACATTGCACCAAGGTACCTGCCTCTTGATCAAGAAGTACTTGACTCAATCCATTCATTCATTCACTCACTCATTCTTCATTGGAGCAATCACAATCTCTACAGTACCCAAATCATTTTGAGTGGTATTTATTTTCAATCATTTTGTGCATTAAGCACAGCTGTGATATTGATCCTTATATATTTTCAATGAAAAGAATAAGCCGTTGAGGTTTCACCCCATTCAAATGTATCTTAGCATTGCCAACAACTTTTACACTTTACTTCTCCAGATCTAACTTCCCACCTCCAAACAAAGATGTGACTGCCACCTTACATTATCAGCTAAAAGGAAAAAATGAAAAGTTAACTGCAAATTATATTCTTTAAAACATTGATAATTATTGTTCTCAGAAACCGTTCTCTCCATAATCTTTGCCTTACATTTTTTGGTAAAAATATAAAAATCACAAGTGTAAAGATATAAAATTCTAATGATTTCATTATTTCTGGTACTGCAATTTTTTTTGTTTTTCACTTTTTCCTTTTAATTAAAACTTAAACATGATGATTTTTTCTATAATGTTACAAAGAGGGATTTTTATGTGTGTCTTTCTTAGAAAAATAAAATAAGACAGCATATAGGAGATAACTGTGTAATAAAATGATCAATTAATGTACATGTAAAAGTTACTGAACTGTTAATCCTTTTTCTTATGATAATCCATGTGCCTAATAGGCTTTATTGAACTTTCCATCTATTTTCTCTCATATCAGCAATTTAAAATGAAATTATTCCTTAGAGTAACCTGGAATTGTTCTTTGCTAATTTTTCTTAGAGTTTAAAATATTCTTAAAGTGCTGCACCTTCTCAATTCCTGCGATACATATGGCATATCTGGGTCTTCATATTTCCTGAGACAGAGTCTGCCATGTCCTCTACCTCTACAAACAGTCTCAATAAATATTTGTCATCCTTAATATATACTCTACTCTTATTAGGCAACCAATATGTATTGTGCTCTGTACTTTGCTAAATGGTAGGGATCCAAAGAATAAGATTGTCAGATAGAAAGTCAAGGCTGACCCATAAGTTATACAATAATTATAGATAGTGTTATAAACCAACACTGCAGGTGGTTTGCAGCTCAGTAGATATTGTTACATTCCCTACTTCAACTTTTCTTCTTGAGTTCCGCTAACCTCAAGGCAGCCTTTAGACATGTTCTAGGGAGAATAGCCTGAAGTAACAGCCACAACTTTGAAATTTTTAAACATCCCTTTATTAAAAAGGAAATATATAGCTGCACTTGAATAGGAAAATAAAGTTTCTGGAAGATGTGCCTTGTGTATCCTGTGGCTTTAGAAATAATTTTACCACATACCATGAGTCATCAGAGGCACATATACTCCAGTTTGAGAAGCTTTGAAGGTGATCTACAAAGGATGATCTACCATGAATATTTTATCAGGAGAGTTACGACTCAAAAGAAAAGAAAGAAGTTAATCTTCCATGGCCACATTAGAGATGGAGCACTCAGAAGTGCACCATCTAAATAGTTTGAAAAATATTGATCCAAGAAAGAGCAGAGATACAATGGAAAAGTCACAAGGGTACTCTCCAGAGACAGTTTAGATTTATGTCCTCTCTTGAATGGACTGTTTGACTTTGGAAAAGTCATAGCCTTTCTTAGGTGCACCACTCTCCCTCTGCTAGAGTGATTGCATGGTCTCTATGGTCTTCTCTAGTTTTGCCATTTTACGATTCAAAATGTACGAAATTTCTTGTCACTTTACTGCACTCCAATTTGCATTAATCAACACAGTAGAGCGGGAATGGTCCCACGTGCCAAGTTCACCTCCAGAAATAACTTCAGCAATGTAATTTTAAAATATATTTTGACCACCTACAATTTTGAGGCTGCTACAAAGGGAAGAAACTAGCATTTATTGTGCTACTACAATACGCCAGTCATTGCATATTCCATAATGAGAAAGAAATGACTCAATACTGTTCCTTACGATCTACTTAGGAGCAAAGTTTATAGAACAGAATTATGTAAGAAATATTTCAAAACTGGGCATCAGAGAAGGAAAAATTAAATCTTGAAAGTTAAAGTGATGGCCAAAATGGGAAAGAATTAATATTAGAAGTCTTTTAGAGAAGGTGAATTTTGAGCTGAATCTGAGAGAAGATAATAGCTGAGTAACAGAAACAAGGAAGGAAAAGGAGATGTTGAGTTGGGGAAGTAACAAAAAATGCAGTTGAAGTGAATCTGCAGTTCAAGAATTTTGAACGAAGTGGTAGAATGAAGAAGTTGGCAACATGAAGACCATGGTTAAGTTCCTTAAGTCCATCCACATTGCATAAATAACCCACTATGTTCAGAAGATGTAAGTCTATATTGAAAACCTACAAAGAGAACAAGTTCATGCTAGGTACCATGAAAGATACAAAGTATCTAAAATACAATCTTGGCCCCTAAGGTCTCTGATCTAATAAAAAACCCAAGACAGGCCGACATTGGAAGGTAACAAAACTAAATGTTATAGAAATAAGTCAAAATATCAAAAAAAGACATGTCTTGATAATTCATGAGACATTACCAAATTAAGAATTTGGTTAGTGTTCCTACAATTCAGAAAAGAAAGAGATCACTGAGCCAGCACCATGAAATTAAAACAGAAATAAACAGCATGATGTCTGACCACCAGGAGCTTATACTTTTTAAATATCTGCTTCATCAACACTTCGAACTGCTCAACCCCTTCCTTCCCCTCTCTGCCCTTTTATTTCTGTTTTCCGTTAGCTGAGTGATGACGGCATTGCGATTTACATCAGCACTGAGCATCTATTCTCATCTTCTGCTAAAACATTGGGTTTAAATACATACAAAGGAGCAGCAGGAGACTTGAAAAAGACTGACTTTATATATATTTTTTCTTCTTGTGAGAAAGCCTAAAAACAGAAACTAGGATAGACTCTAGGGAAGAGAAGGAGGGTGTAAGAATCACTGTTTTCACCTTTAATGCACTAAGCAAGACTCTGGATTGTCTTTATTTGTATGTGAGCAAAGGGATACAATTTTTCATTCAAGTTCTCAGGGGCAGCAAGGATTGTGGCTGAGGGTCAATTTTCAAGTGTAAACAGATGACTCCCAATCTTATTTTGAAATTTTCTACCTGAACGTGGATCATATTATATTAAAGCTGGGAGGGACTTTGGAGGTCTGAAGCTATTCCTCCTTCTTTCTCTCTCTGTGTGAATCCCAGAGATATTAAACGATTCATTCAAAGTCTCACAGTTAGTTGAGAATGAGCCTGGAGTGGAACATGAGTTTTTGATGCCCAATATTTTGCTATTTCAATAAAACTAAGCAAAAGTTTCCTCTTGGAATTTAGTACCAGGAAAGATTTTGATCTCACTCAAATGACTGAGATGCTTTTATTCACCAGGCCATCTTTTGGCCTCTACTTAAGTCAGAGCTTAATTTAATGCTCAGATGAGTAAACCACATTCCTTGTACCATAAATTGCCCCTTCCTTGATATAATTTCCGATTTTTCCTGTTTTGTTTTCAGTGTATTTTGGATTTCATTATAAAGCAATACATATTCATTATGGAAAATCTGAAAAACATGTCAGACTATAAAGATGCAGAAAAAGTTCTTATAATCCCACCACTCATATTACTTGATCTGAACTATATTTCTGGGTATGTTTTAATTATAAACTGCCCTGAAATAGTTTAAGAAGTAGGAAGAGATTACTTTATGAATAAGTTTATTTTATTCAGCAGGAATTGTATCACCTCGCTTTTCACAAATATCCACCCATCTTTTTACATGCGTAGTCCATTTAGCTTAATTGGCTTCCAACAAATGGAGCCCTCTTTTTAAAAATATGTCATGGGCAGATGGAAGCCCCAGTGTAGGGCAGGAGCTGGGGGTCTGCCTTGGACTCATAGTGAATGGTTATGGATTTAAGAAATATTTTATAGCTCTAAATTTTTCTGATTTAAGGAATGTACATTATTAAAAAGTACCAGTTCGATAACTTGAACAGAGAACTTTGGATCACACACCAACTCTTCCCCGCATTTTTTGCAAGTAAATGATTAATCCAGCAGTATTGGGGAGCACACTCAGAATATTCTTTTAAGTTTGAATTTGTGTTATTTATAAATAAATAAATCAGAAGTGAATACCCATATCCATACACACACACCGACATTCAGGATATCAATCAACCAAAGGTGAAGAGACTGGACTGCAAACGGAATTGTAAAGAAAGAGCCATGAAGTCATTGTTGACACTTGCTGCAAAGGAAGACCTGCTGCAGAATAATTTCATCCATCCATCCATTCATCGAACATTTTTAACTACATTTTATGTGCCAGATAATCTTAAATAAAAGATTGGATAAGATAATCTTCTTAAGATAATAAACCTTAAAAAGCTCAGTGTGTGGTGGAAGAGACAGAGAGATAAACTAATAAATGTAAAAAATGTGTTGGTGAAATTACTGAGATAATAATTATGATAACTAACATTTATTCTTTCAACAAATATTTATGTGTCTACAGTGTGTTAGTCACTGGCAATACAATGGTGGATACTGTCCTAATCACTTTCTTTATGTTGTCTCATTTGTCCATTACAATTGCCCTGTGAAATGTATGTTATAATTCCTGAGACTCAGAAAAGATAAGCAACTTACTTAAAACTACACAGGTAAAACTAGGTCAGTATCAGCAACTGATATACAACAACTATTAGGAAAGCAAAATGTCTCCATTTTAAGAGGCATCCACATAAGACTGGAGTGGAAAGTATGCATATGTTAGTCGTACTAAGGAAGTTTGGGAAGCACTTTCCAGAAAGTGAGGATAGTATGATCAAAGTCATAGACTCTAGAATACCACTGTATATTTTGGGGGCTTCTAAGAATTTTGTTTTCCTTGAGCATAAAATTTGAGGATGATAAGAAATGTGTCATGAGAGATGAGCTGAGGTCAGAACACAGACCTCTGACTTTATCCCACAGGCAACGTAAGGAGTGACACGATCAGATTTACCTTTTAATAAGTTCATGCCAGCTGGATTTAGAGAACGGCTTTAGGTAGACAAAACTTTAAGTTAGGAAACCACTTAGAAGGCGTTGCAGGGGTTCACACAAGATATGGTAAAGGCCTAAACTAGGGCACTGACTAGATGGAGAAATTAGACTCTTCAGAATATATTTAAGAGATAAAATAAGGGCATAAAGATTTGATGGATATTGGGAATAAGATACAAGAAGGATGATTTCCTGGGGTCTCAGATAGGTTACTTGATGGTGAGTATAAGAGTTTATGTGAGAGAAATATTCAAGGGGTACTATAAAGCCCACAGTAGGATATTGCCATTCAGAGGCTTAGAAGAGAAGCCTAGGCTTCAGATAAAGATATGGAAAGTGTTCTCATAGAGGAGATATTTAAGACATAACAATAGTTGAGATGTATAAATTCAGTGGCCCAGTTTATGAAAACTTGAAGAACACTAGAATACGAAGAATGGCTGAAGGAAGAGGATTTTTGGAGGAAAACTGAACATTCATCAGGCAAGGGTCTTTTTGTCCAAGATAAGAAAGTTTGCTGTCTTAGAAACTGCTGGAATAGAGAGTTTTAAGAAGGAATTAATTGATAGACTCAAATGCAGGAAAAAAAAATGAGGGATATATGGATTGACAATGTCCATTAGTTTAGACAACCAGGTCATTAATGACTTCAATAAGAGACATCTTTGTAGAATGGTTGAAGAAGACTCAAATTATAGGGGGTTGATGAGAGAATGGGGAGATAAGAAAGTAGTCACAGTGATTACAGCCTAATTTTCAGGAAATCTACATGTGAAGGAAATCAGAAAGATTAGAGAGATCAAGGAAGAGTATTTCTTAGGATCAGAGAATCTGGAATATTTATAGGTTAAGAGAAGGAACCAGGAAAAAGAGAGAGAAATAAAGATATAGCAGAGAAAAGCTTGGCAAATGGCATATGATTCTAGAAGTAGACTACGAAAAAGTACAAGTGGTTGTGTGATACTTTTGAAGAGAACACCTAATCTTCTGGGTGAAAAGGAAACGTGGTAGGATGGGTGCGGTTATAAATTCACTGGCAGATGAGACGGCAGGAAACTGAGGGTGTACACCACTAAGGTCTGATGAGATTGGGATGGCAGCGTTTGTGTAAGAGGCCGGAGCAGAGTGTTAAAAAGTTGGGATAGGCGCTAAGGACAAAATGGTAACTTTCCTATGACAGAATATCCTCAAGGCAAGGGAAAGATGGTGAGATTTAACAAATAAATAAAGCCAATATTAGTTCCACTTTTCACTTTCCACCGTCCCCAAGAGGCTCACATTCACTGAACGGCAAAAACATATGGATTATATTCTTGGCCATGTGACTTGATTGCTGTGAAATTTTACCACGAGTTGAAGACGCTATGTGATGAATCCTCGTACCTCTAGGAATCTACTAGCCATCTATTGCCCCAGGTCCTTTGAAGGGACCTAAATTCCTAAGGTGGGGATATGTATAGGACAACCTAAAAAAATAATAACATCCTATATTTATTGAGCTCTTACTATAACTCAGACCCCATTCTATGTGTTTTTACATTATTAACTCATTTAATTATCACAAAAAGTCTGAGGTGGTAGTATTATCATTTCCTTTTTATGCATAAGGGTTGGCAGAGTGCTACCTGAGTGCTCCTCTTGTAGGTGAGGAAGACCGTATGAGTAATTCTGGTCAGTGATCTCCAGGAAGAAATAACATGTATCATCCTTTCTGGGCTGAAACAGAATAGCAGAAGTGTGAACTTCCAGGTGACTTTTCCGTTCAGTGGCAATGATGGTGGCCTCAGTTTCTGGATGCGCAACTACAACATGGCTGAGCATCTGTCAGCCCAGGGTACCTGAGAAACTGTGTGTAGAAGAGACCCATCTATTGCTCTATAAGCAATAATTAAATTTTGGTGGTGAAGTCACTTAAATTTGAGGTGGGGTATTAGTGCTACCACAACATAATCTAACCTTTACTACCAAGTTAGCAAAATAAGAGACAAAGTACCAGATCACGGAGCTGATAAGTACTTTCTTCACTTTCTTCTGTAATGGTGAGATAGGACAAATAGGAATCTGCTACCCAACTCACAGCCCCAGGTATATTGCAGTGACCTAAATTTCTAATGCTTTCGGCAGTTACGTAGTCACTGCCCTCTTTCACACACTCATGGTAGACACCTCTAATTGATCTTGAACTCTCTCTCACTGAGTCTGGGAGTGATCTAAAAATTACTTTCAGTGAAGGAATCAATTTTTCAGAATTGACATGTGATATGAAACCTGTTTGTCATCAGTATTATGGACATTTGTTTATGTCACTCCGTGTTTATAACAGGCACATGTCTATACCGGTGGGGGGAGGGTTATGATAGAGGCATATGTGATTTACTATAGGAACACAAAGGAAAAAGTACTTACATTCTATGTGGAACTCAAAGACAGTTTTCAATGGAAGTGTCATTGAAGGTGATCCTTGGATCATGAGTCCAACTGGTGAGGAAAATTAAAAGTGTGAGATGGTTACTTGAGGTAGAAGTAACAGCATGTTAAAAGGGCTGGAGGTCTGAAAGAGAACAGCACATTCTGGGAACTACACATAATTCAGCACGGATCAAGTGCAAGACGATGCAGGAGTTAGACTGCTATGTGTGTGGTAGATGAGGCTGGAGCACTATGTAGAGGCCAGCTCTTGAATGGCCCGTACGTGATAGGTGATGAAATTTTGCTTTGTCCTCTAAGATACGGGGATTTTAAGGAGGGAAATATATAATTCACTTATATAGAAAAACATTTTGCTGGCTGTGGTATAAAGGATCAAACGAAGAAGAATAGTTTTGTGGCAGGATGACCAGCAAAGAGATTGTCCTAGTGAGATATAATGAGTGCATCGACTAAGAGGGTGACAGCAGAAAATGTAGAAAAGACAGATTCCACAGATTTTACAGAGCTAGAGGTGATAGAAATTAGTGATAGATTATTTGAGTGTAAGGAAAGGATAATCTAGATTGGCTCCCAGATTACAGTTTGAGCTAGTGGTGAATCATGGATAAAAAATGGAGAGCAAAAAATGTAGATGCTGGAGTGAAGGCAACAGAGATATGTGAAATTATTTCCTATTTAAGATTTCTTATTAGCTGTAGAATCTAGCAAATGGGCTCATGGATCTGTCTTCTCAGGAAACCTCCCTGATATGTACAGGTCAATTCAGATCCTCAGAGAAGCAGACACCAAGGCAGGATTAGATGTGCAAGAGATCTATTGAGGAAACAGCCTGTTAAGGATGAAGTGAGAAGAGATCAGGCATAGGAAGGGAGAGTTTCAGACTGTGATGCAGGGCTGACGCCTGTGAAAGGGGGAGGGCAGGAGGAGTGGGTAGGAAGAGTGGTACAGAACTGAGAAGAGGCTCTGCTAAACCAATGAGGGATCCCTGAGCAAAGATGACCCGTTAGAAGAGTTCCACGTTGGGCACGAATGGCCAAGCTTTAACACCCACATCACGTTAGTCTTTGGCTGGGGGCAGCCCTGAGAGAGCATGGCTCAGCATGAAGAGTATAGCGGATTCGAATGTGGCAGCTAGAGGCTGTCACTGGCAACACTCCTCCCAGCAGTCTCTTAAAAGGAGACCTAAGTGGCATACTTCATGGCCACCAAATATCTGTTCTTGAATATTGCAGAGCTCCTTTTCTTCAAGATCATGGTTGGATTGTGTTCGGTGTGTGTTTTCTTAGATTCTGTTATTTGTCTATTTGGCGTCTATTCATCACAGGGCTAATTATACTAACCATATTTTCTTATTTTCTGTATTTTTGATCCTCTGAGATTTGGGGGCTTTACAGACACTGGGGGAGACTGCCCTTCCCAGGGCTAGTTCTTTCCTAAAGATAATAACAATTTGTCTATGAGTACTCCTTTCAAATGCAAACCGACCAATCCCACATTTATACCCCCCAACCACTTCCTTATCTAAATCTCACACACTAAGGTGGTATTTCCTCTGCCTTAAATCATCCCAGGGCCAGGTACCAAGTAACTAAAGACCACCCCTATAGCCCAAAGCCCACCAGAATTATTCAAACCATCTGCCCTAGCCTGTTTACTCTGCCCTGCCTTGCCTTTCCCACAGAAACCCCGATAAAGGCTGTGGCCTAAGCCCTCCCTTCACTACTGCTTCTGCTTCCAGACTAAAATCTGGTGTTCCTCCTGTGGCCCTGCATGGCGAGTTGTGCCTCTCATTTGTGGAAGAACTGTGAGTAACATTAAACTTTCTCTTCGATGGCATTGACTTCTCCCTGTCATTTCTTAGTCACCTTTATAAATTAAGACCCAGAGACAAAACAAATTGTATTTTACTACTCCTTTAAAATTAGGAAGTCATGTGACTTACTTTGGTCATTAAGTTGTGAGTGGAAGTTTTAAAACACAGTGCATGTTCTGTCAGATTATCTTTTTCCCATCAAGGAAAACACATTTCGAGTAGAGTTTCCATCAATCTGGACCCTGATGACGAGCAGAGGCACATGCCAACTCATGTTGGAAATGTAGAGTGAGCAAGAAACTGCATTGTTCTAATAAGCCACTGAGATTTTATATTTTTGTTGAAGCATAATCTAGATTATCCTGACTGTGATTATAGCTTTGGGGTTTTTACCAGAGTATTCCAGTTTCTACACACGTGGAGAGTAGTTTGGGAACAGGAGCCAGTGACCATACCACCAGAATCCAGTTTGGTCGGACATCAGAGCAGGACAATTCAAAAGCACTAGTACAAGAAATAAATGAACATGATTTTCCTTCTTAGCTTCTAGAGCCATTTATATTTAGAAGGACAAGCTCAGAAGCCATAGATTGTGGCAGGTTATTAATACATAAATGTACTCTGAGTTTATAAGACCACACATTGTAACAGTCAGTCAACAATATTTCTTATGCATAAAGAACTTTGAATTAGGTGTGTTGGAATACAGAAAAATGAGAAATAGATGATTATAATAATCCCTTATATCATGTGCCACGCACTATAGGTTCCAAAGATTTTTCAAAAATATTTTCTTCCACTCAGCGAAGTAGGTAGGGAAAGTATTATCCTAGTTTTACAGATGAGGAAATGGAAACTCACAAAGATTAAATGACTTGCCTAAGGTCACATCAAAGTCACAAAGCGGATATGTGGTAGACACAAAACTAGAAGCATCACTTCTGAGTAGAGGCTCTTTCATACCAGCCTATAAATTAAAGTAGGTACTTCTCCTGAGGGCTGAAATTCTTGTTGCCAGAACAAGTTTAAGAATATTTTCAAAGCCTATAGTCAAATACATGAACATCACTGAAGTATTTGTTTGTGCCACGGTATTGGATGAATGCTATAATTAGAAAATGAACATGAAGAAGACCTCGAACCATCAAACAGATATGGGGGTTTCTAAAGCCCTTTTCAATTTCATCCTTTTCAGACTGAAAAGACAGCATGAAGTGTTGGGGAGATGTTGGCTAGAAACCTTGGGAGCTTCCCAGATGAAATCTGAAACTGGCACCGACACATGGAGAGCAAGGAGAGACTGAAGAAAGTGGCAGATCACTCCATATCGGTAGGTGGCAGGTTTAACAAGCAAGGGAACTTACATACAAGGCTTGTCTTAGGCAGCCACAAGACAAGTAGATCTCCACACCTGCTGCCAAAATCTTAAAAGTTTATACAGAGGCCTTAACGGGGTTCAGTCACATAAACTGTCCAGATGCTCTCAATAACACATTGCTCTCTCAAGGCTGCGTCCTTGAAAACAGCTCCAGCTGTGGGAATGGTGAGCAGAACGCACATTTCAAGGACAGGGGAGGGAATGAGAAGCCTCCAATAGCCCAGGTCCAGCTTTTGGGTCAACCAGTGGTCACGTCCTCTTGATGACCTTCCCCAACAGGAGAGAATCAACACTAAGGAAAACTAAAAATCACCATTTATGTGTGACTTTAATTCTCAAGTGATTTTAATGTATATTTTTTCACCTGTATCTTACATTTTCCCTAGAAAGAATTATTGACTTGAGCCCAGATCTTGTGCCCATAAATCCTAAACTCTTATGATGAAAATAGATTTTTTAATCAAATTTTGGAATACTATTATAAGGCAACCCCCTTGGAAACTTGAAAGACTAACAAATTGATGTGGGGATTTTAACACACAGACTTATGCTCCCTCCCATTGACTCTGGTTTCTGTGCCTGCTTTAGTTCTGGCAGTTTCTGGACCAGGTCTTATGAAAATGGTAGCTCCTAATTCCTGTCTCTTGGGATACTCACTCTTGAAACCCAGCCACCATGCTGTAAGGAAGCCCAAGTAGTCCATGGAGAGATCCACATGAAAAATAATTGAAGTCCCAATGCTGCAGCACCGGCTGAGCTTCCAGCCGATAGCCAGCACCAAATTGCCACCCATGTCAGTGAGCCATATTGGAAGTGACTCAGAAATGGGCTGTCCCATTGAGCCCCACCCAAATGGTAGATCTATGAGCAAAATAAAATATTACTGTTGTTTTAAGTTAGGGGATTTTGGGGTGGTTTGTTACACAGTACATTGGTGAAATTTGCCTAGGTTGGTTTTATGTGGAGAGGCCTTCTATAGTACATAATACAGAGTACCTTGGTCTGAGTTTAGGGATTTTGTGTCTTCTCTTGCATTTTACAGTTAAAGAAATGATCTCCTCCTGTGTGAACATGAATCTCCTCAAATGGGCCTTGGGTTTACTGTATTGTGCGGTTACCGTGTATTCTTGTAGTGTTGTCTGAGGTCATGGAGAAACGTCATATCTATATAAGATGGAAGGGGCCTTCAATGAAATGACTTGGGGTTCTTTTTGTCAATCAGTGGGGACAGTGGGGGCACTTCCTTTAAGGAAAGGAAATGAGATTTGGGACAGATGATAGAGAAATTCTCAACTCTCATTATGCCTCTTTCTTGTGCCTCTTTGATTTCAAAGTGCAAAAGTACTTTAAAGGAACTTAATATGCTTAAACTCACCAACGTCATGTTCTAAGGTCGCAGTTTGGCCTCACTCATGCCACAAACACTTAGGAGGAGCATTAGGTCTTTGACTGGGCCAGAGCTTAGAGAGGGCCTGGACCCCAAGCCCAGAGTGGTGATGAGTCTTCATTAGGAAAGACTTGTTCTTGGCGGGGAAAGCATATAAGAGATGGTGATATCCACCTACCAAACACCAATGGGATCCAATAGGATCCTGGGCTTGAATATGAATTTAAGGCAGGGATCTTGTCACGCCTAGCACAGTCCCTGACACATAGTAGATTTTGAGAGTGAGACTGAGACAGTGAGTGAGAAACGCTGGGCTCCTTTTGCCATTTAACCCAAGCTTTCTTGGAGGCTGCCATCTTTAAGCCCTTCTTGTTGCTTGTTGCTTGCGCGTGATTTCGTGCATTTGGCAACATAGATCAAGCCCACGAGGAAACAGTTTTTATACACACACACACACACACACAGAGCCCTACAGTGCAAATTTTATGAATCCGAATCGTGGTTCACACTTAATATATTTCATGATGAACTTCAAACCAATTCAAGGGAGGCGTTTTTCTGGCTTTTAAATTGACAGCAGCAGTCTGGGTTTTTCGTGACCCGATGCTCCGTCCAAACAGAAGCAGGGACTCCCTCCTCTTGCTCTCTCCGACTCTGCCTAACAGGGAGCGAACAGAGGCACCCGCAGTGGACTCGGCGCGCCGCATGGGGGACACTACCCGCGGGAGCTCCGTTTCCTCAAAGCACAGCTGGCTCAGGACGGAAGGACAGAGGCATCCAGGGTGCCAGGCGCGGAGTGCAGCTGAGCCGGAGCCCCCACGCCAGGGGCCGGGCCTCGGGGATTGCCGCCCCATACCGCCCACTCAGGAATCCCCTCCTCTGCCGGGCGCGCCCCCGCCCAGCTAGCCGCGCGCCGCGGCCGGATCTTCTCGAATTTCAACACAAAGGGAATCCTCGGCTGCAGGAAGTGCATCACCAGAGAGGGGGCCCGGGGGCGGGGAGAGGGGGATGCTTCCCTCCCTCTCTACACCCCCGCCCTCCCGGAGCCCTGGACGGCCGTGACGAAACCGTCAGGGTCCCCCCTACGCCCCATGAGCCGGGAGAATTCAAACAAGGAGCCCCCCCGCAACAGTAGGGGCGGGGGGCGGGCGCTGTCGCCTCCCTCCAAGCCCAGCTCCCCGGCGGCGAGGATGCCAACTACCCCTCGCCGGGCTAACGCACCTGTTCGCTTCCCCCTCCGTTCCTTCCGGGTGCACGAGCACCTGGGCTTACGTTTGTTTTTCTACCCCTGGGCTCTCAACTTTCCTGCCACCTCGCCTTCCCCTCCAGGGTTTTCGGTAGAATGCCGGCTCCAGGTGTCCTCCTCCACTCCCAGCAGGGCTGCGCCCCGGGCTTGGGCGAGGCTTTCCCTGGCAGAACATTGGTGGAGAGGGAGTCCCCGCGTAAGCAAGGGGGAGAAGGACAGGGAGAGACCACTTTCGTTTTCCAAGACACTTGCCGTTCCGGGGACTCGGCCAGGCTGTCTCTCTGGAGGGGCCAGTCTTGGAGGCAGCCTCGCCGCAGGGCGGGAGGAGAGGAGGGAGGCTAGGCAAATTTGTGTTGAAGCTATTTTTTCAAGCCAACCTTGCTGTTTTTACTTAGATTGTATTTTGCAAATCAATAAAAACAGCAAACTTTTCTAGAAATGTTTTATTCACGTTTCTTCGGAGAGTGGGAAACCATCCATTGTCCATATAAAAAGCTATTATTTTCTTTTAGTTTAGAATGGCTTGGGGAAACCAATGGCAATTTGGGGAGAGGGGCTGAAACAGCCCTTTTTTGGAGCGCAGGAAGGAGAGGTGGAAAAACCCTGGCGCTTTGGATCAGTTCCCGGCTTGAAAGACCCGGGTGACCCGGCAGGGGGCCGCGCAACTAACTCCAGGCTGCCCCGCTCCTATCGCGGGCACTCACGATGACAGGTGCGCCGGAAGGGGGCCACCTCCCCCTGGGGCGTCTGGCCGCCTCAGCTCTCTGGGACACCACTGGGGGGCCTCCCCCCTCTCAAGTTCTAGGCGGAGGCCGGGTACCTGCCGCGACCTGTCTCCTCCCCTTTTCCAACACCACACCCACGGGACTCCGGTCTCCCCGGGAGAGGGACGGAGCGGGAACAAAGGGGTCTTTGTTCACTGGCTCCTGGGGGGGGTGGGAGTCGTGCTCGCTCGCGTTTCCCGGCGCCCCTTGGAGACGGGGAGGCTCAGCGCCACCGAGCCTCGCCCACATCGAGCGCTGTCCTCCATGACCCCAGCGCCTTAGGTCAGGGCACGGCGCCCCGGGCCACCGCGGGCTCTTTCCCGGCGGGTGGGGTGGGGGGCGAGGCACCGCGCGGCGGCGCCTGGCGGGCACTGCAGCCCGCGGAGGGACGGTGGGGGGGTTTCGGCAGCTGGCGGAGGTGGAGGGGGCGGGAGAGGGAGCTTGCTCCGGGCAGAGCCTGGAGGTGCAGGGCGGGCTCCGAGACCACTCTCGGGGCTTCTCCTGCCAGAGCAGCGGCGGCTGGAACTCGCTCCCTCTCTCCTTCCATCCTCCCCTTTCCCGTGATCGGCCCCATCACCACGCCAGGCCCCCCTCCCCTGCCGTCATCACGCTCCCCTTCTCCCTTCGTGGCGCTTTCCTCTCGAACCATCCTTCTGGACAAACTTTGATGGAGAATTTCACACCACGCTGGAAAAATGCCGGTTATGAAAGGATTACTGGCGCCCCAGAACACCTTCCTCGACACCATCGCCACCCGTTTTGACGGAACACGTAAGTCTTGCACTTCGACGAGTTGCATGGTATTTTTTAAGAATGATTTTTTTCATATAAATTACTTTCGTTCCCACCTTCCTTTTTGCACCAGCGGAGTGGATTCCTTCTGTTCTTGCCAAGATGTCTTTTGTGCGCAGAAATTTCTTTCCTCCTATGGTTCGGTGTAGTGTTAACACTTGGATGTAGTTGGCCCCCTTGACTTCTTGGGTTTGTAAGGGCTGGAAAAAGAGCCTGAAGAAAGACCGACGCCCGTGTTCACTGTGGGACTTGCATTCTGGTACCTCTTTAAGTAATTGGTTTTTAATAATTTTATGAGGTGAAAGTGGGAATTGTCCGTATGGTGAATTGCCACCTTATCCTTCTAGAGTTTCAAGGCTCCCTAGATTACAGAGAGAGTTTGGAATATTCTTCGTCCGTGCAGCTTCGTTCCGTGAGGTCTTTCGGATAGGCATGATTTACCATGTGAGTTTAAGAAATGCAAACTAGAATCAGGATTGCCAAGTGCAAGCTTTCTGTAGAATTCTAAGCGTTGTGAGTTTGTCAGAATCTTGATTCCTGCTTTTAAGCTAGAATAGTGTACCTCTCAATCCTGAGATTATCCTAACACTCGAGGAGAGGCTTTTGGGGAAGGAGGAACTGGGCATTACAAAGGCTGATCTGATCATAAGAGAAAGTTTCAACATATGTTTTTGATGGCGAGTATTATTGGACGTTTAGCTTGTTTAAGACAACAGTTAAAAAACAAAGATATGGTGTTGTGGGGATGCTTGGAGACTGTTCAGAATCAACTGCAAATTGTTCTCTTTCAGGACCATGGTCAGGTCCTCGTTCCTTCCCAGGCTTCTCAAGCTCCCTTCTTGAGCCAGTTGGTCTTCCCAGCAGGCTTTCACCCTGTAATTAGGAGTCTGTTCTCTCACATCCAACAAATGCTCTCATTTGGTTTCACTATGACTATCCAGACCTTCCTCCTAGCTTGTGTTGCTTCTGTATGCTTTCCTTTTTCTGCCTGTTACACAAGATTCATAGAAACTCATTTATTCTAAAGGCTCTTTCAGTAGTTCAGGCACCATTGTTTTTTACTATGATGATATATTTCTTAGAGCTGATATGGGAGAGCACATGTAACTCTATTTCCACTCCAGTAGGCTAGATACACACTGTTATTATGGTGGGAAGTAAGTTCTGGACTTTTGCACTTCAGGAATAGTTGGAAAAGTTTACATGAGAGAGAAATGAAGCATTTACTTGACTTTGTTCAATTTTTATTTTTGACATCCAGCCTACTAATGGTAGTTGGTGCGGATATTCTTCCAGTGTTTTTATCTTTAGCTTTAGCCATTCTCTCCCCTTTTCTATTCTAGATGTGTCAGACAGTATGAGTGAAGAGCAATGCCATCATATATCTGTCTTCCCTAGACAAAAATAAGAGAAAATATTGTAATACAACTTCACGTCCCTGCCATTGCCATTATCTCCACCACCCAACCACCACACAAAATCACCACTGCTGTTTTTAACCAGGCATGATTGTGGGACTACTATTTATTACCTTAGGAACTGATCAGTTTCATGTGGATGTTCTTGAAGCTGCAAATTTAAACCCAAAAGGCTTTCAACATTGATCACAAATGCATTTGTTGAAAATGAAGTAATTGGTAAATGGCAGTTGCTTGTCTCATTGTCACTTAAAGTCGAATGGAGTGCAATGTGTAGTGAATCATCGCAGCGTAGCCCCAGGAATTACTGCAGCGATCTGTTTAGGTATCAGTTGCTCATGAGAGGGGCTTCAGATCCTCAGTGTGAGGATACTTTTGCCTCTTTCTCACACTATAGCGTTTGATAAGCAGAGGGCATATAGAGAGATTTGGGTGTACTAGAGAGTAGCTCTTTTTCTATTTTAACTACACATTACTGTTAATAAAATAGAAGGTTAGAAATTTTAAATCCTTATTTGGGAAGATCGCATCACATACAAGCATTTAAAATAATATTCAAAAAAACCAAACTGTTGGAGAGCATGCTTGGTCTGTGTTCCACAGGGTCTGGGGATTCCTGGAGGGAGCCACTTTGTATGAAATCAATCTGCAAATCAGTGAAGCAGATTTCAAAGTGATGAGTAACATAAAGGTTTTCTTTGGCAAGATTTTGTTCACAACATTTAATGAATACTGCTTGTGCCAACAAACCCCACTCAACGAAAGAGGATTGTATTTTCTCATTTGCTTTTTGTTTGAATTGCAGGATGACTTGAATAATCTGAAACTTAAAAAACATACTTTAAGCAAATTTTTAGCCACAAATTTTGCTGTATCTAGAATCATGGGCATACCATTTCCCCTGCTAAATATTTAGTTTATCTTATTACACTATCTTTTCTGTGTTGACACAGTTTTATTAAGTATCATTACTACTCCTGAAACTCTTTTCCTATGATCATCTTTCTTTCTCTTGATTTTTTATAGTAGTCATTTATTTTCTTGTGCAAGATAAAACTCTTTGCAAGTTTTAAATTGGCAAAATTGCCACCTGCCCAAATAAAGTATACTAAGAAAGTTAATAATAATATATTCAAAATGTAATGTGTTTACATGGTACATTTTCTGCCTTATTTGTTAGGTATATTTTATAGTCATATTAGTTTCTTATTTTATTTTATTTTGGACAATTCTGATGAAAAATAAGAGAGCAAATAATAACACTGGCAAACCACCTTGCTAACTTAACCACCATGCAGTATTATTATTAGCCTTTTTGATTTAATATTGTAATGGAAATAGTAAAACTTAAAACATCATCTAAAATTTCTCCCAGGAAAAAATAAATATACGACACTAAAAGCCTATAACATAATCTTACTAATTTATCAGTTGCAATGTTATCACAGTGCAACATAAAAAAGTTAATAATATCGTTTATCACATAGTGACACTATTGTTTTACATATTATGGTATTTTTTCCTTTTAATATTTAAGAAGTAAGCTTTGTCAGGATTGAAAGACAATTGTGGACCATTAATTGAAACTATTTTTTCTCATATACAATATAATTTTAAAAAACTATTGGAAAATATAAATTTTTATATAAAACTACCCTAAAATATATTTACTCTTGAAATGTGTTCTCCTGGTTTGTGTTTAATTGAAATGTAAATGAGACTTAGAAAAACTAAGAACCATGCAAATATTGAATATGTGTGCCCCATTTAGGGGGAAAAAAGTAACTCCAGTGAATTTCTTTGACTCATTACATGTAGCCATACTTTTCACTTGAAACACTCTAAAACATACACACACACAGTCTTAACATTATGACCTGCATGTAGTTCACTCCTACATAGTTTCTTTCTTTTTTTAACACCTTTAATGTATTAAAAAAAATCTTTTCTGAGTAGACTTTTGCTTTAAGTACATGAATATTAATGCGGACAAAGGGAAAGTATAAGAAGAGAACACATAAGTACGTATTTTTAAAAATAGTTTTTCAGTACAAATATTTGCCACAGGGTACCATTTGAGAAAAACACGTGTTTTTTTTTTTTTTAGGATGTAAAACTTTCAGAGGGAAGTGTCCATTTTCAAACATAATGGTGCATTAGCCTACATTTTCCAGTCATATCCAAATTTGGCCAGAATCCTTCTTCCCCTTTGGGGATAGTGAGACACGACTTCAGCTTTAAAGGAAGTTTGCAGCCCAGTGGACTCTATCAAGGAGACTCCAAAGTATTCAGAAGAACAGTAGTTTAGAAACTCATTCATATTTGTATATATTTTATGTACTCCTGTATAGCCTATTCAAAATGGTCTAAGAAAATTTCTTAAAATTGATGTACTTCTTTTTTTTTTTTTTAAAGATTTTATTTATTTATTTTTTTCCCCCCAAAGCCCCAGTAGATAGTTGTATGTCATAGCTGCACATCCTTCTAGTTGCTGTATGTGGGACGCAGCCTCAGCATGGCCGGGGAAGCGGTGCATATGTGCGCGCCAGGGATCCGAACCCGGGCCGCCAGCAGGGGAGCGCGCGCACTTAACCGCTAAGCCACGGGCCGGCCCTGACGTACTTCTTTACAGAGGCAGTTCTCCATGGTTTCTCTTTTCCTCCTTGTCCTTTCCTCAAGGTCCATAGATCTCTTAACACTGGAAGTGTAGAGAGAAGGGTAATGTACTCAAGCTGTAGGAAGCGGGGAAGACTATGTGGGACAGTGGAGATCTTCTTAAGTCTTTGCTGGGTTGTAGTTTGGACAATATCATCAAAGGCATTTAGCCAATAAAAAAGAATGAGCTCCATTATGTATGGGTCCATCTGTAAAAGGCTACTACATGAAAACGTTCAAGGAAATATCTAGCACTCCATAGACATCTCCTCACAAATGGAAGTTTATAAAGACTAGTTTTCATTTTATTTTTTTTTTGCATGCCACTAGTAGTCTTTTATTCCTATTCTTTTTGTTTAGGGAGATAGTTTCTGTGTTAGTTTTCTAGTTCTTTGTGGTAAATTACCACAAACTTAGTGACTTGTTATCTAACATTTTCTATCGGCTGGACATCCAGGCAAGGATTAGCTGGGTTCTCTGCTCAGGGTCTCACAAGGGTTCAAACAGGTTGTCAGCTGGGGCTGTGGTCTCAGCTGAGGCTTGACGCCCTCTTCCAAGTCCACGTGGTTGTTGGCAGAATTTAGTTCCTTGAGGTTTTGTGATTGAGGTCCCTGCTTTCTTGCTAGCTATCAGCCTGGGACTTTTCTCAGCAACTAGAGGTTGCCCTCAGGTTCTGGCCAGATGGCCTCTTCTGTAGGCCCTCCCACGACAGAACAGCTGCTTCTTCAAGACCAGCAGGAGTGTCTTTCTTTTAAGAGCTCAACTGACTAAATCAGGCCCACCCAGGATAATCTCTCTTTTTATTAACTCAAAGTCAACTGATTAGGGATCTTCATTACATCTGTAAAATCCCATCTAAAATCGTGTGTCCTGTCACACTCAAGGGAAAGAGATTAGACAGAGTATGTACACGAGAAGTTGGGAGCCGTCTTAGAATTTGATCTACTGCAACTGCTATCCCGTTGTTATAGTCTCATGCAAAGCCTAATGTTCTCACATTTGTTCTTCCATGAAGCAGATTCGTTGAGCTTACTCTGTAATTCTGTATGCACGTAAACTCTGCTGAGTTTATGTCTGAAATCTTTGTGACTATAAGTCACAGCTCACTGGAGGGAGGGTTGTCATTCACATTTGGTGATGGCGTATGAATAAACAGCCTAGGACATCTTTAGTCAGCTGTGCTGTCAGATTCTTCATTCTCTGATCTAGAAGTAATAGGAGACGTAGGAGCTTTGGAGAGACATAGGAATATTTTCAGAATATTAATCCCAGCCTCTTGACAGGGTGCTCCCTCTTTCCAGATAAGGAAGGTTACGTGGGGTCTGTAGGTCTGTGTGTAGGTATCTTAGTCTTTCCTGAATGGGGAACCAGTCCAAGAATGTGGCATCTGCAAAGAATGATACCTGAGGCGGGTCTTTGCACTCTAAGGCGACTGAGTTGTTTCTACCTAACCAGGCCCATTTTTGGGCCGACTACGTGGACTGTTTTGAAACAGTATGTTTTCCATCTCTTTCTGTTGCCTCTAACCACGTTTCAGATTTAAGGAACTCTCCGCTGTGCACTCTTGCATTGAGGTTGGCTATGTTAGACTAAATAATGTTCTTTATTTAAAAACTTTATTTCAGGTTTACTAAAAAATATAAAGGAAAAAAGAAAGAGGGAAAGGGAGGAGAGAGTAAAGAGGAAGGAGGAGGGAATTATTTATTCTCATTCTTTTGACTTTGTAGATAATTCTTCACCCTGCAAAGGACTTATCACAAGGGTTCTCATAACTTCCCTGCAATAAACAAACTGTTTGATTTACAAGAATTGGGTTTATATCTTTACCAGAAATGCATTTCTTTTGATGAGTGAGATATATAAATAGTAAGGAAAGTTTTATTATAGTCTTTAAAAGTATCAGATAATTTTGTTTTGATATCATTATGTAGAGGAAAATGGATACCTAATATGTTAAGAATGGAAATAATGTCCACAATATATTTTTTCAAGGCTCTGGAATTTGGCATAAACTGTAGACCAAAGACCATGGCATGAGCCCTCTTCTGGCGTGAGAAGCATGTTGAAGGTCTTGAATTACCAGTTTCTCGGATATCCTAGACCCAGCGTACTTTTGGGAGGGCACAGTCTCTCTGAAAAAGTCTACTTTATTCATTCAATCAATCAGTCATTTCTTCAACAGTATTTAATCAACACTGACTGTATACAAAGCCATTGTGCTAGGATCTTTGAGAGAAATCAGGCTTGTCTTTCTCTGAAAGAGAGCAATAAATGTGTGCACAAATTACTATAATATAGTTTGGAAAGAGATCAGAGTATTCAGGAGGTGTAGGCACAGGGCTGTGCATGTTGGGATGAGGGAGGAATAGATTCTGTGGGGGATGATCTGGGAGGGCTTCATATGATGAATGGCTTCTGGGTGGGAGTGATTGGCTCATATATAAGGGCAAGAATGATATTGTATTTATTTTGCCAATTTGTGTAGCACTTGTCATTGAGGCTAATAAGGGGAGGCTTTAGAGAGAAGAACAAGTATCTTAGAGGATGTGAAGGGGGCAAAGTAGAGGCAAGAAGACAGTGGAAAGTCAATTAGGCCAGAGGTAGAACATCTTTAAAGCCAGAGTGCTTTGTTATAATAAGCCATTGGAGGTTATAGATCCGTAAGAATATCTTATGGTAAGAGAAGTGTGATGCCAGCTATGCCTGGTGTAAAAACTCTCAACCTTCCCATATTCCACGGGCTGATGCATAATACGGGAGAAATGTCAACCTTGAAACCTAAGATGTTTCTTCCTGCTATCTTGTCTAATAAGGCATTTACAATTGGACAAAGCTCCCATAGAATGTAATGAAATTAACGTGCTCTTCATTTTCTTACAAACGTGTGCTTTGCCTGGGGAGCTAAATTTCTCTTAGGAAAGGGAAAGATTGGTTTCTGACCACATAGCTGAGTACTCTTCTCCTCCAGGGCTGTTCACCCCTGTGTTATACTATAGAATTATGCCTGTGGAGAAGAAAAAGAATTGAGAGTGTGCTAGAATTTAGTCCCAGTGAAGTCGATTGGAGAAATGCCAACACTAAGAGGTACAGAATTGCAACTGCTGCAGAGATAGTAGGGTTCACCCTGGCAATGTATATTTGCTGATATAGTCTAAATACTAAGTTTTTAAGTCCATTTTGGTTTAGTAGAGCCTACAAGCAAAAAAGATGAGACTTCAACTTTACCTATGGCACAGTTCGTGTTTAGCAACTGGAACAATTGAAGAGCTTTCTCAGTAATTTAAACAGTCAAATATAGTTCTTGGCTTTTAAATTCCCTGGAAGATATATTTTGCTTTCCTTTCTAGCTGTTAATGCAACTATCTCCCTCCCTTAAACCCTTCAAAATTCACATGTCCCCAAATGAACTAATAATCTTTTCTAGGCTACGAAACCTATTTGTCTTCTTATGTTTTCTGGCCCCGTTATTGGCATCACCACCCACCCATTTCTCCAAACTAGAAATCTGAGTTGGCCTTGACTGCCCACACATCTAATTGGTTATCAAGTCTTTGAGATTTTACTTTAGAAATGCCCAAATTTGCCTCCTCATCTCCCACTTCGTTGCTTCTGCTTTAGTTTGGATCCTCTGTTTCTTATCTACACAGTTATAAGCTTCTTCTAACTAGACTCCTGTGGCCATAGGCCCTTATCCTGCTCACTCCCTCTCCCTTCAGTCACCACTGTCCCCAGAGTGATTTCCATTAAAAGCAATATGACTGTTTAATCCCATAACCCTCCTACTTAAAGCTATCCGGCGGCTTCCTGCTACCTCTTGGAGTATGTCCAAAGTCCTTAGTGTCATTTGACCCCAAGATGACCGTGCAGAATCTTTTCCATCCCCTGCCTCCGAGGCTGCAGACATACTCACCCCCAATCCGCTGCTCATTTATGTCCCTGGGCCTCTGCATGTCACTTCAAGAGCAAGATCCTTTATTTTCTTCAAGACCCATCCTGAAAGTTACCTTCTATCTAAACTCTTTCTGTGAGGCTCCCCATAGAGTTAGGTGGCATTTCCTCTATGCTTCCCTCTAGTCAGCTCTTACATGTGCTCAAATTATATGCCTTCATATTTCAATTCCCACTATCAATGCCTTGAAGCTCTGACTGTGTCTTCATTCATTTTATCTCCCCCTTACTTAGACTTATGCTTGGAACAAAGTCTTTGGTCAGTAAGTATTTCTTTGAGTAAAAGAATTTCAAATTCCTTGAAGGCCAGGACTGTATACTGTCTTTATTTCCCTCCAGTAGTAACTGGTGTTTCTTTTATTCAGTATTATGTGATTAAATTTAGTTTTGAAACATAATTCTGGACTAACTTCCAGCCCCTCATTTTCACATGGTGCAAGTACTAGTTTCTTTTATAAAACTCTAATGATAATAGTGACTACCATTTGGGGCATGTCTACACACACCCTGCGTACTGTGCTGATGCTTTGTCTGTTCCTACCACACCCCAGCAACCCAGCAAGGAGGAACGGAGCCCCCCGTTTTGTTACAGATGACAGAACTCAAGCTCAGAATTTTTCTACGTTATTACACTAGCCTGTGATTTTTTTACTATAGCCTGTGATTTTCTACTATATCACACTACCTCTAAAATGTGTATTTTTATAGCGAGTATAAACAGACTGGGGCAATCTGTGGTATCATTTCTTGTTTCTAACTCTTGCAAAAAGAGATTTCTGCTTTCAAGTTTTTAGCCATTTCTAGTTTATGTGCCTGTTTTTTTTTCTTTTGATATATTATGCTTTAAGTACTTGTCATTTAAAGAATGTTTTTAAATTGATATTTAAGACTCACGTCTGGAACTACTAAAGGCATTCATTGTGCAAAGCAGTTGTGCTCATCAAAGAATATTGACTGTCCATTTTTTTTTAAAAAAAAAGAAATTCATTTTCTTTGAGATTTTGGTGCTGAGAATTTGCTGACTTTAGAACTTCTTTATGATTTTTTTACTGTCAGACTAATCCCTCCATAAAAGATATTCTAATTCTCGTAGCAGTTACGGTGACATCATTTCGTATTTTTACCTTGCTAATGTCTTACAGAGGAAATTCTTCTACCTGTTTTGAAGCTGCTTTTATTGGGAGAAATATATTCTCCAGTGTCAGGTACTATTGACATCTTGTAACAGAAATCATTTACCTTTCCTCCATGATGAACTTACAGAAAGAAATCTAACTCTCAAATCTAATCTAAAGCTCTTTTTTTTTCTTCGTGTTTTCTTTTTTTCTGTTGAGTCCTTTGGACAGACTCCCTCATTGTACTTGTCAGTCCAACTGAGTTTCTTACTCTGCTTGTTGAACTAGAAGGAACTGAGACCACAGCACTTACCAGTCTTTTCATGTTTTATTTGATTTTCCAGAAAAAAAGGGTCTATATAAGAAGTTCAGATGTGATCAAAATGTCAGATACCCAGTTTGACAGGAAGTAGACTTGTCCCTAAGTGTGGTGTTCTGTAATGGAGAGAATAATGTAGCAGAGACAACTGGGCGTACTTTTGACCTTACCTAAATAAGTGTTTCTACTATGACTCCATGGATGGTGGAGAAGAATGAGTCTTGGGACTGGAGCTTTTGTATTGTATTAATTTGGTACACTTTTGGTCAGGTTACATTTCAGTCCTCTGAAAATGAGCTTGCCACTCTTTCTCAAGAAATGTGAGGATTCAGATTTTAGGATATAGAATTAATAATTACCAAGGGTTCTTGTCTGTCTATACAGTGCTCCGTATCATGTAGTGTATTTTTGGTTGGAACAAACCAAAAGTTATAAAATTATTTGAAAGATAGTAATAATAGCTAATATTTGCATAGCATTTCAGTATATTCATTTTTTTATTCCATTACTTAAATCGCTTATGAACTAATAGACAAAAACTGGCTTCCTATTATAATTTTAAATGTACATTTGTTTTACTATAAGTGAAGTTGAGCATTGTTTAATATATTTAAGGTCTATTTGAATTTCCTTTTCTGGGCATTATTTGTTCATATTCATTGCCCTTTATTAATTGGATTGTTGCCATTCCTTTTATGACATCTCTGAGCTCTTTACACAGAAAGAAAGTGAACACTTTATTGGTAATGTGAACTGTATATGTTTTTTCCAATTTTGGTTGATCATTTGATTTTTATATTGATGAATTAATCAATTTTCCTTTTATGATTTCTGTGCTATGTATCATACTTAAAGAGTTGTTTCTGTTCTGAAATTATTTTTAAAATGCATCTTATGTGTTTTATCGTAGTTTCATTTTGTGTATTCAATTTTTTTCTCCTCCATTTTTAAGTTCTGTAATTTGATGTATTGCATATGATGTAGGGATCAAAATGTATTCGTTCTAGATTCCTGTCCATTTTCCTAACAACATAATTCAATAACTCATCTTTTCCATACTGATTTGAAATGTCTAGTTTATCATATTCTATATTTCTGTGTGTGATTCTTTCTATTTTTTGATTTTCTATCCTATTACATTCATTTACCTTTTTCTTTACATGTTAGTATCACAGTTTTAATTATAGAAGTTTTATGATATGTGTCTATTTTTTCCCCAGAATTTTGCTTGGCTAATCATACCTATTTGGAAGGTGACATGAATTTAAGAATTAGGTTGTCTAGCTGAAAAAAATCCTGATGGTATTTTTAATGAAATCTCCTGTAGGAAAAATAACATTTTTATGATGTTGAAAATTCAAATCCAAAAACTTGCTATGTGTTTCTATCATTTACGTCTTTTTAGGGGATTCTCAATAAAGCTCTTGCATGTTTCTTGCTTATTTTATTCCTAGTGATTTCATTTTTGTAGTTGCTATGTAAAATGCTATGTAAAATGGAATCTTTTTTCCCACTGTTTTCTTTTTCAAATTCAATCGTGTTTGTTTATTTGAAGGCTATTGATTCCTACGTGTTACTAATTTTTTGACCAGTCAAATATCTGTTATCCTGTTAATTTTGCAGTTAGTTTCTTGGGGCTTTCAGGTAAGAAATAATATTGTCCTCAAATAATAAAAATTTTGCTTTCTTGTTTCCAATTTTTATTACCCTTACTTTTTGTCCCTTTAATTTTTTTTCTATTGTCTCATTGCTTTGGCCAGTATTATAAATACAATAAAAAATGGTGATGATAAAGAGAAGCCTTCTTATTCCTAACTTTAACAGGAATTATTTTAGTGTTTTTCTAATAAGTATTTTTCTGGCTTTTAGTTTGAGAGAGAGATATTTTTATCATATATTTCTCCTTTATTAAGAGGTTTTGTTAAGTATTCCTATTTTATAAAGCAATTTTATCAATTGCCTTTTCATCATCTATCCAAACAATTCTATGTCTCTTATTGAATCAATTAATATGATAAATTTAATTGACAGATTTCGTAATATTAAACTATCCTTGCATTCTTTCAATAAAAGTTACTTGGCCATGTTGCTGGATTTCACTTGTTAATGTTTTATTTATAATTTTTACACTGGATATTTTAAATATATATGTTTGTGTGTGTGTGTAATATTGACATTTATTTTCTCTTTTTTTATGTGTGTACTATTGGATTTTGGTGGGGAACCACACATCCATGTTTGTTTGTGCTCATTACAATGTAGTCCCATCTGGTTTACCATTTGTGCCAGATTTTTCATGTTTTAATAAAGTATTACTATTAATCACTGCATCAAAATAAGCCAAGATGGGTTGGTAGATTTCCAGTTAGTTCTTATAGCTTTGACTATGGTCTTGTCTAATAGTGTCTCAGATGCCTGTGTAGTGAATATAGTTCTTACTTTAATGTGTAATTAAATCTGAAAGATGCCCAGAAATAATACATATCTTTTATCCCAACCCTTTCCATATACAAAATATTTAATAATATATATGTATTTATTTATCTTTTCCTAGGACAACATGTGCATTGTACACCAACCAGTAGCACCAAGGCCTATGAGATGCATGAAGTGACCAGGCGACAAGTTAGTGAGGTCAATAGGAAACATGGTAAATTATAGCTTAGGTATACCTGAAATATATGGAAAATGATCTGTATTTTTGATAGTTTTAAACATTTTTGCAGTGAACCTTTTGTAGCATCAACAACCTCACAAAATGAAAAATGTTTAAAGAAGTATTGAATTTCTATTTCTTAAGAAAGTTGATGAAAGTATAACAGGAAGAAAATGTCGACATTTACTTCTATCATGGCTGCCCACATTGGGGCAGTATCACTGACCACATTAAAATCAGATGACAGATCTGCTGAGTAGGCATCAGCCTGTTATTAAAAAATTAGTAGCTGCCTGCAATATGCCTGCAAATGATGATTCATTCCAGAGAAATTTCTTGGACATACGGCTCTGTGAAGCATGATTTTTCATTTAGATCACACTAGTGCTCTTCTAAATGATTTCATTCATTCTTTTTTTTTTTTGGTAAGGTTTATAATGGTATAATTTACATACAATAAAATCACCTGGTTTAAGTGTATAGTTGATGAATTTTGCAAAGTGCATACAGTCATGTAACCACCACCACAATCAAGATGCAGAACAGTATCTTCACCCCCAAAGGCCAGTACCCTCCCCACTGCCAGTCCCTAGTGACAAGTAGTCAGTTTTCTATCCCCATGGTTTGCCTTTTGTAGAATGTAATATTAGGGCCGGCCCAGTGGCTTAGCGGTTAAGTGTGCGCACTCCGCTACTGGCGGACCAGGTTTGGATCCCGGGCGCGCACCGACGCACTGCTTCTCTGGCCATGCTGAGGCCGTGTCCCGCATACAGCAACTAGAAGGATGTGCAACTATGACGTACAACTATCTACTGGGGCTTTGGGAGAAGGAAAAAAAAAAAGGAGGAGACTTGGCAATAGATGTTAGCTCAGAGCCGGTCTTCCTCAGCGAAAGAAAAGAGGAGGATTAGCATGGATGTTAGCTCAGGGCTGACCTTCCTCACAAAAAAAAAAAAAGAGAATGTAGTATTAATGAAATCATAGAGTGTGTAGCATCTTTTTTTGCTCTGGCTTCTTTCACTTAGCATAATGTTTTTGCAACTCATTCTTTTGGCATGTATCAGTAGTTTGTTCTATTTTATTGTTGAAAATTTCATTCAGTTTCTATAAGTTTTCTTGTACATGTAAAAAAAATGAAACAACAGTGGTTAGTGTATTATTTCAATTGCAGAAGAACTTAGCAAGTATTAACACCTTTAGGGTTTTCAGTGGAAAAATCAGCTAATTTTAATAATCCTTGAGTTTGTGCAACTAATTCATGGATATAAGTAAGGCCTTTCAAACTTTATTCCATAGAAGGTGAATCATATATTATCATAAATGTTATGTTAAATTCAGTTAAATGGATATTAAAGATAAAGTCATTTATTTTGTGGTGACAAGACAAATGGTAGAGCATAGTGTCACTGTAAAGACAATGTTTATTAAATTAAAATAAAGGGTGGAGCATAAATGTGCTTGGACTTGGTTGTGGTGTACACGTAATTCATTTTTATGTCCAAAAAATTGTGATATTCTATCAATTCCTATAGAGGCTGTAGCGGCCAAAATTACCAAATATTTTACATATGAGAAATAATTACAGTAGTTACCCTACATGATATGTGATGTTAAATACAGAAAAATTTTTGGTACGACAGTACATAGTTTCTCTTTTTATTGTCATCATCAGTCAGAATTTTAAAATGTTTTAGCCTTTGAATTAATGCTTTGTAAGCAAACTGTGTCTGACAAAATTATTAGTCTTTCCTAAATGAGCCTTTTGTATTCTCTTTTCATTTTGTTTGAAATCACTTGAAAATATTTAATCAAAATATTTAACAAATAGAGTATCAAAAACTTCATTTTAGTGGATAGAACTATTGTAAACAAATTTAAACACAGGAAGACATTGAAATGTATCACTAGATAAGCAAAGGAAAAATTAAACAATAGGAGCTCAAACTATGTACTAGATTAATTCTGAAATTCTCTAACCTTTCTTCGGAATATTTCAGCTTGGAAGACTGTTGATGAAGCTTCTATTTTTAATTGGATAAATCTATGTTCAGTGTTGAAACAATATAATTGAAAAAGTCTGTGATTTTGCAGCTTCTATATTTGGCAAAACACTAAAAAGAATCATAGAGACACCTTTGATGACAAATTTTTGTATTATAGAAATATTTTTTGAAGGTATTTACTCTGAATAAGGCAAATGAGAGAACTTAAGTATTCAGACTGAAATATTTACACTTTTCGACACAAAAAATAGAACTGAGATATTCTTAACAGCAAAATTTGGGGTGGGGAATGGAATCAAGAATATCCTCTATTTAGCAAAATTTGCCGTGTGCCTATGAGGTATTGCAGCAACCACAGAGTATTTTTTCAATGCAAATTTTTTATGGTCTATAGCAAAGAATTAATTGAAGATGTCTACAATTTCAAATTTATTAACCATAAAATTTACCATTGAGGAAAATTACAGGCAATTTTATGAATAAAGTTAAAAGTAATTATACTATACAGATAAAAAAGACACATTCTGGGGCTGGCCCGGTGGCTTAGCGGTTAAGTGCGCGCGCTCCGCTACTGGCGGCCCAGGTTCGGATCCCGGGCGCGCACCAACGCACCGCTTCTCCCGCCATGCTGAGGCCACGTCCCACCTACAGCAATTAGAAGGATGTGCAACTATGACTACAACTATCTACTGGGGCTTTGGGGAAGAAAAGGGGAAAAAAAAAAAAAGGGAGGAGGATTGGCAATAGATGTTAGCTCAGGGCGGGTCTACCTAAGCAAAAAGAGGAGGGTTGGCATGGATGTTAGCTCAAGGCTGATCTTCCTCACACACACACACAAAAGACACATTCTTTAGACTAATATCAGTGACTTGGTATAAGAAACAGATATGGCCAAGTACATGACTTAAATACGTGAAACTATAATAAAAATATCATTGTGCTTAGGTTATTATTTTATTTTCTGCTAACAAAGATATAGATATTATTTTACAGAAATAATTTAATGTTTCAAAATAGTTTTAGAAAAAAGAAATTTTACAGGTTCATTAATATAATAAAATCAGTCAAAATAATAAATAGTTTTAAAATTATATTTTATTTTTTAAAACATATTTTTACTCTCAAAGGAGTCCCTAAGTCATTCTATGTTATGCTTACCTCATGACAAGATTTTCATAGCTTTTTGAAATAGGGCTTTTTGGCCTTCTTGAGGTCACCAAGTACAAATTTCCTTAAATTAGAATTTTTATATAATTTAGTTTTGATATTATCTTCTGAGGTACATTAATGGAATTGGGGAATAATTTATCCCACAATTTTAATTGTTAATTTAAATATTAAAATAAGTATTCAATGGTTTATATAACCCTGTTTGATATCTCTTTAATTTTGATATGCCAGAAATGGAAAGTAAATTGGGTCTCTATTGGTCTGTGATTGTTCTAGATATTTTTATTGTCCTCACTTTAGAGACGAGAAGGCAGGGGACCCTAGGGAGGCTCAGTATTTTGTCCCAAAGCTAGCACATGAGAGGGCTGGGCTCTTACTCTCATCCTTTAAATGCAAAACCCATGTTCTTGCTTCAACTTTACTCTGATTTGCTTTAAAAGAAAGAAAAGAGAAGAGGATTGCCATTTAATGAGCAACCATGAGCCCATTGCTATGTTCGGTATTTTCACCTATATTAGTTTATTTAATCTCTGCAATACTGCAAGGTACATGTTTTTATTCCTACTTTATGCATAGGGAAATAAAAGCACAGAAAGTTTCAATAAACTGTCAAAAGTTACACACTTTTATAAATAGTGAAGCTGGAATTTATACATATGATTTTGACTATAGCAGTCTGTGTTTAATAAAATGACGGAAAATTGGAACTAAATTGTAAGGCATTAAATTTATATGTTAAGGTCTTAATGGTCATGGTTGACTTCACTTTGAGACACTTACAAACCATTTTCGTGTTTTTTAAGAGCACACCATTTGGGAAACTCAATTTAGAAAGTTGCAAAGTGGCAATGTTTTATAAACAGTATTTAGTAGATTACTCAGGAGCTTACTTCCCTTGTTAAAATAAGTACCAAAAGGGTTTTTCTTACCTGATGCGTCATGACCCACTGATACTGGAGATCACTTGAGGGCTATGCCACAAGTCCAGGAGCTTGATAATATTAGAACAGATTCAGAGTTATTTATAGAACAATGTCACTCTAACTTGAGTTTAAAAATGCTTCTGAATGCTTCTGACCAATCAGTGTTTGCTGAGGAGTGGGAGTAGGATGGAGAGAGGTGGAGTTACAAGGAAGCATGAGGAAACTTTTGGGGATGATGGATATGATCACTGTCTTGACTGTGGTGATGGTGTTTTGGGTGTATACATCTGTTAAACTTATCAATGTGCGCAATTTATTGTATGTGAATTGGACTTTAATAAAGCTGTTCAGGGCCGGCTCCGTGGCTTAGCGGTTAGGTGTGCGCGCTCTGATGCTGGCGGCCCGGGTTCGGATCCCGGGAGCGCCCCGAGGCACCACTTCTCCGTCCGACGTGAGGCCGAGTCCCGCGTACAGCAACTAGAAGGATGTGAACCTGTGACGTACAACTATCTACTGGGGCTTTGGGGGGAAAAAAACTGAATAAATAAAATCTTAAAAAAAAAAAAAAAAAAAAAGCTGTTCAAAATGCTTTCCTAAGTGGTAGGGATAAGAGTAGTATTATAGTTACAACACTAGGAAGGACACACACGCTGCCATTCAGTCTTCTCCGTCTCTCAACCTCTTGATGAGCAGCCTTTTCTGGTATATTATTAGTTGTACTGATCCAAATTATTGAGTGTATGAGACTTGAGAAACAAGTGAAATTAACAAGGAAGATATTGAAATTAATAATACAAAATTATTATTTTAAATTGTATTAAAGTTAATGTTGATTTTTTTGTTGTTGATAGTACGGCTTGCTTGTTATATTAGTTATCTACTGATTAATGTAGCTCACATGTTTGTGGGTTGGCTGGGGGTTCACCTAATCCAGGTTGGGTTTAGCTGGGTTGCTCTGGGATCTTGGCTGGGCGTGCTCATGCATATGCAGATTTTTTACAGGCTCTGCTCCTGTCTGGGCTAGGTCTGGGAAGCTTAACTAGGGGCATTTCTGTTCCATATGTCTCTTGTCATATGCTGATCTGAGCATGATCCTGTGGTGACTGCAAAGGCACAACAAAGCCAGCCCAATAACACAAACATTTTCAAGACTTTTCTTTGTCATGTTTGCTAACATTTCATTGAGTAAACTAAATCACACGGATAAACATAGGTACGAGATTAATGCCGCTCCTACAATGAGTGGGCACAGAAATTTATATGCCAAAGGAGAATTGCAGTCAATAACAAAATTTATCTCACTTGCCTTATTAGTATTATCTTTGGCGTGAGAGAGAAACACATTTCAAAAATTAAAAGTTAGTTCTTTAAAAAGATGAGCCATGTTTATTTTCTTTGTAAAATGACAATCTGATATCTTGAAATGGCTTCTTTATTTCTTCACATGCTGCTAAAATTCAAAATGAATACCATAGAATAGAAAAATCTATGATGCTACTTGTGAATTCTATAAAAATGTTACAAAAGAGAGAGTTTTTAAATATTTCTACATAATGGGAAACTACACATGCAAAAAAATCCACACTTTTGCATAATGTTTTTTACAGTCAGCCTCTCTCTACAAGAATTTAAGCTAAAAAAGGAGATGATGGTCATCTCTATGCTGTTGACCAGTGTATGCCTTGCCCCTAGCACAGTTCCTGGTACCTAGTTAGAACTTCAAAAACATGTTGAATGAATGACCTTGCAAAATACAAAAAATTGCCTACCTCATTAAAAGTTTTAATGAAGTGAAGGGCTTTTCTAGTTATATGGAATCAAATTTGGTTAAATCACCTTGCTGCAATGCTGTCAAATGGACACACCAGTAGGCTTGGGGACAACAAGAAAACCAATAGATTTCTTTGAAAGTCAAGTCAAGGATGGTGAGGGAATGTAATCGAAAGCTCTACACTGAGCTAAAAAGCAACAGGGATATCTAGAATCCTTAAAGCAAGTTTTATAGATTTAGGCCCTCAACAGTTTTCCCATGGTGTTTCTATAACAAAGTCATCAATGTGTGCTATTTGACACCATGTGACAAGGCCACTAATAGTTAGTATACTAAGATTGAAGCTCTACTTATAGCAGTTCAGCTGTGGTGCTGGAATGTCAGCTGTAAATGACCAGAGAGATTATATCCAGCCTCCTCCATGTATTAGAAATTGTGATGTATTTGTATAATATTTCCTAATTTTCTTTTTTACAAGTGTCTCTTTTATTTGTAATTCACAATACAGTGAGGTAGACATGGCAGAAATTTTATCCCCATTCTACAGATGAGGAAATTTAGTATTAATTGGTATATAATTACTGAGCAGATGAGTGACACAGACAGAACTGGGGCCAGTTAGCCTAGTTCTTAGGCCTGTGTTTTCAAATTATATCATACTGCTTCTAGAAAGGGTTGTATGGGGGAATTGAAAAGATTTGCATAATAGAAACCTCATAGGCATTGAAGCAATGTTGCTTCTGCTAATATAGATGTATCACAGCTTGTTCAAAATGTTTCTTTTTGTAAATCAAAATATCTGGAGATTTCCCACTACTCCTTCTTCAACGAAGAAGATTATGCATTGACTTTTTTTTTAAATTTCAGTCCTCGGATATGATTTTCATCTCTCCCTTGAAATAAGATATTTCTGCATTATTGTTTATTAGGGCTTTTTACAAGTTAATATCCTCTTATTAAATTGAAAGTATTCAACGCATGAGATGTACAAAAGTGAATGGCAATCTAGTTACCAGGATTCTACTGTTTTTCTATTCTTATTGATCAGAAAGCAATTCCATTCTTTTTTCCTAACTTTTTTTTTAGATAATTGCAGACTCCCATGCAGTTATAAGAAATAGTACGGAGAAATGTCATACACACTTCATCCAGTTTTCCCCAATGATAGCATCTTGTTTAACTATAGTACAAAATCACAACCAGGAAATTGACATTGATACAATTCATCCATATTATTCAGATTTCACCGGTTTTACATGTACTCATTTGTATATGTGTGTGTGTGTGGAGGGGGTGTTTAGTTCTATGCAATTTTATTACATGCGTAGATTTGGGGAACAAACACCACAATCAAGATACAGAACAATTTTATCACAAGGATCCCTTGTGCAACCTTTTTGTAGTCTCAGCCACCACCCTCCCTATCCCCTGGTAGCCGCTAATCTATTCTCCATCTCTATAAATTTGTCATTTCAAGAATCTTATATACATAGAATAATACAGTAAGAGATTTTTGAGATTGACTTTTTTCACTCAACATGATTTCCCTGAGGTCCATCCAAGTTGATACACATATCTATCAATAGTTCATTACTTTTTACTGAGTAGTATTCTGTCCATTCATTTTCGAGCTCCGGTTTTCTCATCTGTAAATTGTATGGTTGGGCTCTTAGGACTTGCAACTCTAAAGAGCTAAGGTGATTTGTTTGAACAGATGTTTTGAACAAATGCTGAAACACTCCCAAGGAGCCCACAGACCTTAGAAGGATGGTGTGTGCTGCCTCAGGTATTTGAGCGCAATCCTTCCCAGTCACAAAACAATGATTTTCAAATATGAAGGATGAAGAGTAACAGCTTTCACTGAAGTGTTTAAAGGAGGTGCCTCATTAATAAGTTTCCTCAGAAAAACTTATGCAGATGCTGAATTCTCGTCTCTCAAACAAAAAGAAAATTAAAAAATATAATTATAAGTTCAAAGGCTTATCTATTGAAGGGATTACCTCAGGGTTGACTTTTAACCTATCCCTCAGCATGCTTAGGCACCTGGCATATACCTATCCTTCCTTGTCCCCCTCACCAACCCTCCCCCAACTAGAGCAGCTCTGTGATCATCTATTTTATACATTGAGATTTGCATCAGCTTTCTTTTGAAGAATGAGTTCTGTGGCTGAAAAGAAATTTTGAAAACATCAGAACTGTCACCTAAACATTATATAATTGTAACTCTTCTGCTGAATTAGCCCCCCCCAACCTCATTGCCTGTTCAAACCCATTGTTATGGAGCCAGTTCTTTCCTTCTAATTGTATGAAATCTAGGTCAAGTTCTGTGACATTTTTGGTCAATGTTAGGTAATGGAAAGATCTTTAAGTTACTATAATTTCAGTTAATAAAGATCCAGTTCAGTGTAATAGTCACAATTTCCATCTTCCTTTGAAATGACAGCTTCTTCCCTCCCCCAGCAAATGTCCATTTCGGCCTGGCAAGCTGCCATGAGAAAGTTCCCTACCTTGAGATTCCGCTCCTCGTCCCCCATTCATTAGGCTGTATCAGGGTCTTCCAGGGTTGAACCGGAAGAGACATACGGGACAGAAAAGTTCTTAGTTGACAATATTGTAACAAGTACTGTAAGCTGTCATTAGCATTTTGGAACAAAGCTAATGTTTGTTAGGTATGTACTCCTCTAGCCAAACTGGTAGAAGCTATTCTGATTGGTCACTGCCCTGTTCTGATTGGTTGGTGGCTGTGGCATCTGATTGTTAAATCTTTGGGATATGCATGTGCTTTGGGTCATGGTGAAACTGATTCTTATTGGGTGCTTTTGGGGGTGCTTAAGACTTCTTCCTGCACATGCATGCAGACACATACACACACACACACACACATATATATACACACACACACACAAACACACAGCATCCCAGGGGATTTATCACCTGTTGTTTGCTTGACTTGGCTGATCACATTCATCTCTAGCTTGTAACTCTTTCCTCATCCCCAAGACATCCAGTGGTACACTTCCTGCTTCTTCTAAGGGGGTCACTTCAGCCCTAGAGGGATCCGTCTTGTACAGGATCTTGGACAACCCCATGCTGTTTCTCTTGTGGGCCTGGATTATATGGAATCCACAGGGCATACCTTCTTGTTCTTTGCAGGCGGTGTTCAATACAACAGTCTCCCTTGACTATACCAGCAGAGCAGCCGACCAGCCACAATTGTTCACTTTTTAAATTGGTTTCCCCAAATTTCCAGAGATCACTCTTTGACTGTGTTATTGAAGTCCATTTTCTGAGCTTGAGGTGAAAGCCAAGTATCTTCTCTCTGTTGAAACTGCTTCCCCCTTAATCTCCCAATCCCACCCTTTCATAACTTCAGTGTGGCTGAAGGGTTAAGAATGTGCAAAACTGGTTTTTGTTAAAAATCCCGTGTGTAGTCTCTTACCTCCTTTTGGAATGTGGGGATGTGAACACCTAGTACTTTAGATGTAATCGGAAATGGGAAGTGAAATAGATATATTTTATTATTCTGTTATATAACAAAGATACCTAACACATAATTGTCCCTCAATAAATGGATAACACCAGCTAAAACGAATCTTATGGAGCCTCTCAAGAATCAATAAATATTCTCCCGATGACTGAAAGATTGCATATACATATCTTTTGTTTTCTTGTCAAAGAACTTCAACATCAATTTTATGTTTTATGTTATGTTGATGGAAAGCATACATAAATGCTTTATTACAAAAACATACACGTTATCTCATTTATTTTTCACAAGTACCCAACTAGTTTGGGAGGGAATTAGATATATTTCCATTTGAGATCCATAGAGGAGATTCATATCCATGTGTTTCAATCATATATCCTATATTCTGTCTTTATATCACTTTATGTTAATATTTTATTCTATCAATTTTTGTGACCTACTTAAAGAAATGGCATCAGTCTCATTTCACAGATAAGGATGATGAAAAAAGGCATTCTTACCCTTGGTAAAATTCATCTGCTGTATTCTTAGCCTCCTATTTCATTGTTTCTCTTCTTTACCAGTTACCCGAGCTCTATCCCCAACACACGCACTCACACATATGTACACACATGCACACACACACACACAACTATTTAGAATGTAGTATTACTTCAATTAAATGTTAATTGCTCTCAAAGTATAATATCTTGTAGAATATAATAGTGTTTCAAGCCTAAAGAATTTAGAACGTTTTTCAACATCAGAGAGTTAGATGGGGAAGAGATTTTGGGAATATTGTGAAACTGATTGTGTTTCCTCCTTGCACAGGTTTAAAGATGCTCAAAGTTGAATGTTCAGACTTCCTTTAGCAAGTGTATGAGTTTTTGTGGCATATATTTTAAGTAAAGATAATATTCTTAGCCACATAGTCTCTTTCTTATTCTTACTTGTTCTGATTTCCTCACTTATTTATTTATTTTTATAAATTATAAATATTTTTGTGAGCCATATGAATAATTTCTTTTTTGGAACAATTCATGATATAAATAAACATAAGTTTTAAGAAAATTTGTTTTTTACTGTCTGAGAAACTTCCTCACTGCCTTAGAGTTTTCTAGGTTAAATTAGGTCCCTTGGAGGATACAGCTCATATTTTTTGCTCCTATTCATTTATTTCTATATGTCTGTTTATTTTTCAGTGACTAGAGAGGTAAAGACTAAGATTCAGGAAAAAATAAATGATTCCTCTTGTAGTATATTTTTCAAGTTGTCATTTTTTAAGGGTTGATGCAAATGGTAGAGGTACATGGCTGTTTTTTTCAATTCTTCCTCAGTGTTCAAGTAGATATTCAGTAGCTTGAATTTATAAATAAATGAGCCTTTCAGGAGGAAGATGCCATGAATGACAGATCTGCTCCTCTGACTACTTCATTTACTTAAATGATTTCATGTATACTTTCAAATTACTGTCTGTAACGTTTTTTTGAAGTGAGCAAGGAAGTGTGTTAATTGCTTCCATTGCTGAATTTACAGATAAAATGAGAAATATTCCATTAACCCAGAGTGAGACATGGCTCTGGGTTGCCTATATAAAGTGAGAAGCTGAGATCGGTTTTGAAATCTGGAATACTAACTCACAGGTAATTTTGCTGGGTTGGTGTGCTGGTGTTGGTTAGCTGATTGAGTTTTCTCTGCTCACTCAGTTGTGAAGGATCTCTTTCCGAATGTGAACTGGAACTTGACAGTGTTTGCACTCAAAGTGTGACAGTGGGGTAATCTCATTTGAGTGTAGCAATTCCCACTCTCAATCACGTAGGAGGGAGTGGGAAAGGCTTCTGATCTTTGTAGATAGTTGCCGTCTATCAATGGATTTTATAGGTAAAAATGTCTCTCATTTTTTTTTCCTTCTGATATTTGTTACTTCATAGTAATGGGAATACTTTGACTACCTTTCTCGGTTGAGCAAGTAACAAAAGAGCAATCTTATTGTAAATCATGCTGCCTCTTGGTACCTAGATTATCTTAACAAAAATTGTATTTGGAACTATAGATCAGAGAAAGAGGTAGGCCCTTTTCACACCTATTATGGTATTACTTTATTATTATTATTTTTTTTTTGCTTATGTACTTGTCTCTCACACAAGAATACATGCTCCTTGAAGACAGTCTTGTCTTTAATATGATTGTCTCTCCAACGCCTTGTAGAATGCCAAGAATGTGGTAGATATACAAAAAACATTTACTGAAAGTTTCTAACCTGGTAAGTTTGAAACAAGAATTACAGAAGGTATTTTTCTATTCAACTAAAGTTTTTCAAAATTTCTTGATCACTTATATTCAAGTGTCATTATCATCATCGTTGTCATCATTGTCATCATCGCCTGTCTTTCTGCTAAGCATGTTTTATACATAAGCTCATTTAATTCACACAACCACCTTATGTGGTATTAGCCACATTTCCATTTTACAAAGGAAGAAACTGAATTTCCTAGAAGTTAAGCAGTTTGCCCAAGTGTCACAGTTGAAAAAGTAGCGGAGTCAAGATTCAAACTCAGGTTTGTCTTATTTCCGGGCTGAGCCACCATGTGGTTGTGATGGAAGGTACCCCCACCCCTGCAAACCTTCTTGATTGTATAATAACCTATTTTCTTTTTGTTTGTTTCTTAATTCCTCTAATTCCACCTCTGCTATTTGCTTAGTTACTCGCCTCCTTAGATGTATTGTTGTATATTGAAAAGGAGAAAAAGTGTTGTCTGAGTTAGGTTAACTGAAGGAGTAAAGATAACAGATAAATATTTGTATTTTAACAAGCCTACATATGGAGATTCATTTCCTTCTAGATGGTTCTCAACCCTGGCTGCAAAACAGAATTGCCTCATGAGCAGCTAAAAATTGCAGATCACCAGGCTCTGTCTCAGAACTGCTGAATCAGAATCTTTTAGGAGGGACCTAGGCATCTAATTAAATAAAACAAATGCCATAGTGTGTTCCTTATGTGCAACTGGGGTGGAAAATCATGGCTTGGATCTGTGAGGTGGGATCTTAAAGCTATTTCCCATTGAGCAGTGGACCATCAATATGAATGGTGGTGCCATGAGTAGCGGATGCCTGGACAGTTCTTTTATTTTATAAATAGTTATTGAGTATCTACTACGTGCCAGACAAGGTTTGAGAGCTTGCATTTCCCCAAGTTAGAAAGCAGTAAATAGTTTCATCAATTGAACTGTTTTATTTTTCTTTTTAATTAAAATTGTGAGGGAGATATACTGTGTGTGCAGCACACTTAGCTTCCCGTTTTTTAGTCCTTTAATCAATCTGTAAATGTTGCATAGAGGTAAGGAAGTTAGAGAAGAGGGAGCAGGGGAGAGAGGCACAAACTATATATGGACTTATATATCATGGCAGAAGAACACATGAAGTCATTAATATACGCTATTCACAATGTATGATTTATGATAAAATGATAGAACATGTAGATCAATATGTAAATAAATTCGTCTGGGAACAAAGGCATTGATGTCTGAGACTATGATTCTCTTGGGCATTGCATATTCTGTGTATTCATATTCATCCTCAAAGAAAAGAATTCTCTTTGCTTCCCCAGGACTTACCTGAGCACAAATTCTTGGCAACTGTGTTTACCAGGTTTGGCATGCAAAAGTTCCCACTGGTGACTTTCTGGATCTTTGATCTGTTCTAGCGTCTAGTACCTGCATGTTATACTCACATTCTTCCTTCCCTCCCATCACCACAGTGACTCTTCCCCCTCAATATCTCTGCTGTCACCCTCACATCATCTCATTTTCTCTCTTTTCTCTTCTGTGGCTAAAAAAAGTGAGGAAAAATAGTAAAGGCAGGTACCCTGTGGTGGGTAATGCTTCCTCCTTGTTCTTTGTACAGCTCCCTCTAGGCTCCACATCTACATGAAATGGGTTTCTGCCCTTAGTTTAGTGGTGTTTTTTGTTTTTTTCTTCAGTGTGAGTATTTTATTTATTTCATTTTTCTCACCCTTCAAAATTTGTTTCTAGCTTTATTGAAGTATATTTGACAAATAAAAATTGTATATATTTAAGGTGTACAACTTAATAATTTGATATATGTATACGTTGTGAAATGATCACCACAATCAGGCTAATTAACATATCCGTCACCTCACATAGTTACCATTTTCTTTTTCTTTTCAGTGAAAACGCTTAAGATCTACTCTCTTAGCAAGTTTCAAGTATACAAAACAATATAGTTAACTAGAGTCAGTCAAAATGTTTTGATAAATTAAAAAGACCAATATATGGAGGATTTGCCTCCTTTCACTCTCTGCTTACCAATTGTCAAAGATTTTAGCAATAAAACTCTGAGTACATCAAAACTGTCATATAACGCTGTTTGTTAGAGAACCATCCAAGGTGTTTTACAGAGAGAATTGGTTTTAAGGCAAATCTAATTCGAAGGATAGCTCTGTAATGAGATGTTAGGGTGTTTTCTTTCAAAGAGCCCACCAGCTACAGATGCCCCTGAATGACTTTCTCACCTTAGGGCTTGTCCAGAGACACCTTAAGCTCTGGGTGAGATGATAGTTCAGTGATGTTTTGGCATCTTTACATCTGACCTTAGCTCTAGGCCTTAGAAAGCAACTTGAAGGATTTTTATTTTTTCTGTATATTTTCAAGTACATTTGGACAGAATAACTTTTTTAAACACAAATATGGTAGTTTCCTCAAAAATAATATTAAAAGTGCCTCCAAAGGAGTCTACAAACATTAAGAATTAAGTTTAAACAGTTCTTTTGGCAAGTTCATAAACCCCAGTATTCCCTCTACCTTTAGAGAAATGGAAAAATATCTTGGATGAGGTCAAACAAGCTAGTCAATAGTCAAGGATTTACTTTAAAAGCTCTAATTTGGACCTCCTTCAGATTCTTAAGGAGTATTGATTTTTTAAATGTTCTCAATTGTAAAACTAAATTAAAACTGAATTTTCATGTTTCAGGGAGTTTATTTTCCCATTGTGTCTTAAAGTATGCTTCTTACTCAAATAGCCTGGCATCTACTACATGCTTCAAAATGTAATTAATAAAAGAGATATTCACTATCCTCTTTGATGTCTAGCATAGGAGATGGATATGAGCATTGTTTCCAACAACAGAGTCTGGAGAATGTTATAATGGACAAATGTATAAAATTTGAATTATTTTGATTTCTGTAAAGTAGAAACTTTGTGCTTGTTTTCTTTAAGAAAAGGGACTTTTTAGTCTATCCATAATTGTTTTGTTTCTATTAGTGAAAAGCATTGCAAAAGGAAGAAAGAAATGTGCCAATGTACCCCTTTGAATTAGACATCATTTTATGTTTTATTATGTAGAGTCTTTGAATAACTAGTTAGAATATAGTATAATCTTCTTTTCTTTTTTGATATTATTTTATTGAAGTCATATTGGTTTATAACATTGTATACATTTCAGGTATACATTATTATATTTCAGCTTCTGTATAGACTGCATCATGTTCACCACCAATAGTTTAGTTTCTATCTGTCACCATACATATATGCCCCTTTACCCCTTTCACCCTCCCCTTACCCCCTTACCCTCTGGTAACCATCAATCTGTTCTCCTTATCTATGTGTTTGTTTGTTTGTTTATCTTCCACATATGAGGGAAATAATATGGCATTTGTCTTTCTCTGTCTGACATTTCATTTAGCATAATACCTTTAAGGTCCATCCATGTTGTTGCAAATGGCATGATTTTGTCTTTTTTATGGCTGAGTAGTATTCTGTTGTTATGTGTATATACCACATCTTCTTTATTCATTCATCCATTGATGGGCACTTGGGTTGCTTCTAAGTCTTGGCTACTGTGAATAATGCTGTGATGAATATAGGGGTGCATATCTCTTTTTGAATTAGTGTTTTCATGTTCTTTGGATAAATACCCAGCAGTGGAATAGCTAGATCATATGGTATTTCTATTTTTAACTTTTTGAGGAATCTCCATGCTGTTTTCCATAGTGGCTGCACCAGTTTGCATTCCCACCAGCAGTGTATGAGGGCTCTTCTTTATCCACACCCTCTCCAATACCTATTATTTCCTATCTTTTTAATAATAGCCATTCTGACAGGTGTGAGGTGATATCTCATTGTAGTTTTGATTTGCATTTCCCTGATAATTAGTGATGTTGAACATCTTTCCTCTTTTCTTTTTTTTTAATGGTGAATCTGACCTCCTCACCCTAGATGAAGTGCCATGAGTTTTAAAGAACATTATCACACTGTGACAAATACTTTCTGAGTCCAGAGTTTTGATAAGATTAGCTTGGTCTAAATATTGTAATCTAGAATCCCTATTCATATTTAGCCAAAAATATAAGAACTCAAAGAAGTGGTTGATTTGAAACATACATAATAACTGTTTTTTTATTTTATCAGTCACACTTTTTCCTGTACTCATTCTTTTATTTCATATGGGTCCATAAAATTACAATGAATATGTTATGCTTTATGTGACTTTACATAGTTGAGATACTATTTTATGGTAATATTTTCTGTAAACTCCATGAGAACATAAAGCCTAATTTTTGCACACTTTCTTGTGTGTTTCTTCTGGAAATACTGCAATATCACCTTTTTCATCACTTCTAAAATGAAATTTGGTTTGTCATCTAGATTCTTCTGTTGATCATATATTTATCCAATTAAATGTAAAGGCTCAATGTAAACTGGTTCTCCTAATACTCTTTATGACATTTCAGAGGGGGAAAAAATCTGTGAGCTATTTATATTTACATTTGAATTCAAGTATAAGTTCCCATACTGTATTCAGACTTCATATTAGACATTTTCCTCAACTGATAAATTTCCAGCAGCTGTGTGGGAGTTTAGGATCAATTTAGCTACAATAGCTTGTTTAGAAATAATGCTACCTAAAATGATAAAAAATTCTCATTATGATGTCTGTACTTTCTCTGGACTAGTTTCCTATTATTAGAATTTCCTCAGAAAATGTGTGCTGCTGAGTTTGGGGTAAAATATTTGTTCACCTCTTGTCCTTTAATATTTCACTCTGGTTTCATTCTCAAGTAGATTCAGAAGGCCTTTTTTAGTAAAGCCCTGAAAGATACCTGAAGAATTAGCTTGTTTCAGCTCCTTATTTGAAGATAAGGAAAATGAAGCTTAGAAAAGCAATGTGACTTGTCCAGGGTCACACAGCTGGTTAGAACCCATGCTTCTTACCCATTGTCATGTCCATTCTATAGATGAATACGTGAAATTGAGAAGAATATTTGACTTTGTGACTCCAATATGTCTTTTCTACATGGACTTTTATTCCATGGGAATTGATTTTAATGATTAATAGCAATGACTATAATGCTAACTTTTTTAGTATTTTGTTTGAAATGACTGTTTTTTAGACGTTGAAAGTTGAGGCAAAGGTAGAAAAATGAAAACATAATGAGGAGTCAATAAAAAACAGAAGACCTATTAAGGTTTAAAATATGATTCTGAGTCTTCCAGATTCCTCATAATAGGCAGTGTCTACCTTGGTAGAAATTGCCCTACAAAAACATTCTACGATTTTTTTTTCAATTAGATACTAACATCCTTGATTATTGGTTGAGTGTAAAGCCTTACACTGAATGTTATGCAAGATCCATTGGGCACCGCTGTTCTCTCAGGTTAGAATCTTTTCTTTTTTTACTGTTTGTAGCAGAAGTGACTTTTAGTATTTGTCCCTGAAGGTGAACACAAGTCAGGAAAAGAAAAATCACTTTTTAATTTTAATGTTGGCAAGCTAAAAATGCCTGACTGAATCAGTGTTTTGGGACTTGGGTTAAGGTTCCAATATCCAAAACTAATAAAAAATTGATATTAAGTTAAATATCTGTGTTTCATTGGCATCAATCCGTTGTTGTCTTTGTGGATAGTCACATCCTGGCCATAGAGTGACTTTTCTTCCTATAAGCTTACAGAAGTTCATCCAGCAGCATTACGGTGCCTTCCTTTGGAGGCAGACATATGAATGTGAACAGAGCACTATTCTTAAAAAATACCTTCCTTGACTTTCTCTCACAAAAATCTCTCCCCTTCTCCCCAATCCACATAGCATTTCATTTTATGTGTACTACTTCGCAATATGTATAGCTTTTCTTGTCATGATGAGACACTATAAACATTTTCAGAGTGATGTTTTTATTTTTATAAATTCAGATATTTGTTAACTTGTTGCCAAGTCAGAGCAATGATTCATTCAATAGACTTTTATTGAGTGCTTACGATATGCCAGGCACTGTTCTAGGTACTAAAGATATACCTGTGAACGATTCAGAAAAAGCCCCTTCCTTCCTGAAGCTTATATTCTGATCTTAGGGGTGGGAGGAAATCCTGAACACACAAATAAAATGAGTTTAGTGAGAGATACATGACATTAAGAAAATATAAGAGAAAAGAGAGAAGAAGCAGAACCGAGGGGAAAAGAAGTTATTTCTTTAGATAGGATAAAATGCTCTTTAAAAGTGATCTTTAAGTTTATACTTAACTAGAACAAACCAGCAATGGAAATACTGGGAGTGGGGAGGGAACATCCAGGGGAGATGTGACAAGGCTCTAGACTTGGAGGGGGAGGAGGGAGTGTGATATGAAACAAATTCTGAGTGATAAGAAGAGGCCAGATCATGTAGGGCCATATAGGCCATGGATATGTTCAAATTGAAATAGGAAGCCAGTATAAGGTCTTAGGAAGTGGAGTGATATTATCACTCTGGCTCTATTGGAAGAAAGCGTAGATGGACATGAATAGAAGCATCTCTTCATATATTTTATTATCCCTCATAGACCTGGATGGAAAGAAGTGCACTTGCTGGGTCCCTTTGGATTGTGTGTGTGTGTGTGTGTGTGTGTATGTGAGTAAGTTTTGGGGAGGAGCAGGACTTTGGGTTACTCTTCTATAGTTACAGATATGGGAGGCCTGGGGTTGCACTGATAGGGTCGGAAAGGATCTTGATGCCTGAGAGAACACTAGGACTTGAAGGAAAAGATAGATTGTATTTGAGAGAGTCAAACAGGCATGATGGAGCAGGCAGGAGATTAGGGAAAGGAAGAGGAGCTGACCTGGGCCTGGCAGGCAGGGAACTCACTAAGCTAGGGGTGGGTTGAAGACCAACTTGAGATAATTTAATGAACACTATGAATTTCCATGTTTTCTTCCTTTTTTCCTCCTTTTGTCTGGCCAAAGGCAATGTGGGCTAGAGTGATGTGGTCTGATATTATGTAGTCACATGTGTACATACAGAACACATACGTACTTTACATATATTGTCATTTACTCCTCCCAACAATTTCAGGTTGGGTAGTACTACTCCACAACTGCCTATCTAAAACCCTTGGGGCTAGATTTGTTTTGGAATTAAGAATTTTTCAAACATTAGTTAAGATAATATGATGCATATACTAGATATTACCTATCACCCATTGGAATCTGGGGTGGCACTTTGTAATCAAACATATTAATATTTCTGCAGCAAAACATGTTGTTATTCACACAATCTGAAACACATTAAGGATACAAACAGCATCACATCAGTTCAGATGAGGTTTGTAGATAAGACAGTTTGTACTAAACTTTCAAAAAGCTTATCATTTTCAGAGTTTTTTTAAATTTTGGAATCAAGATTTTTACCAAGGAGGAAATTAAGGTTTAAAGAAGTTAAGTGACTTGATGAATAGTTGGGCCAGAATTTGAACACTGCCTTGGCTGACAACAAACTCTCTGTTCTTAACCATCACATTATACCATCTCTACAGAAATGGTGACTCCTGCTTGCAAATATCTGTCCTGTATGTTTAAGCACGTATGAGTGTTTTGAGAGATAGATAGCTATAAAGGAACTATGGTAAACTATGGCTACTAATAACTTAAGAATCTAACCATTTTCTGGAGATGAAGACTATGTAAATTGTTTTATACAGTTTCTAGCATGGCACTATAATAGTAATAATGACAAAATTATCTTGTAATACTTTGAAGATTTAATTATGATAAATCTAATTAATGACTTAGTTAAATGACTTAATTTGATAACTAATTTAAATTATGATACATTTTAAGCTCCACGTTTTCTCCATTATCCCATTGATTAACAGAAAGTTTTGCATAAATTATAGATGAAAGCTATCTCATTTATTTTAACCAAACTTTAGAACATAAATTCAAGGAGTTGTTTAGGCTAGAGGCCATTATCTATATTGAGTACTTACTCTACTGGAAATATCCAGCTAAACATACGGAGTCCTGCAAGCATGGGATAAGAATATTCTCATACAACAGAGACTTCTCTAGTTTAAGTAAGAACATTGCAGAGCTGGAAAGTGCTAGAAAGATCTGAAAATGCTGAGGTGGCAGTTATTAGAGCATTTAGCATGCTTTTAAATGTGGTGACCAAATGATTTCTTTCTTTCCTAAGATTCTTTTAGTACTGTTTTCTATCTTAAAAGTTATCAGGAAAATTAATAGATAAATATCCTTCCTTTTACTCAAATTTTTAATATGTACTTAGTTTGACTGGAACATACTGATTTTGAGCAGGAAGTGTTAAACAGTTAAAGAAAAGTAATTTTTCATTAACATTACCTGTCTTTTGCTTATTTAATTTCATAACTTTATTTTAGACTATTCTATTCTGTGCGAGTGTGATTGTGTGTACATGGTTGTGTGTGTGTGTGTGATATACAGTTGATCCTCATTATTTGCAGTAGTTATCTTCTTTAAAGTTGCCATGAACACTGAATTAGCAAATACTGCACCATTGCTCTCAGGGGAAATACAGAGTTAGGTTCCAGTGAGCCTCTGGTCACTACATTTTTGTCAACCAATCAATACATAATTTTGTTTTACATGTGTTTCTGTTTAAAGACACCTCATGTAATATGTATTGTTGCTTCATTAACATTGAACTCATAATCAACAGCACTGAACGAAGCTTATCTAACACACATATTTTCTCCATAAGTCATGTCATAGCCTTCTTGGGCTTATGAACACTAGACAGCACTTCAGCACTACACCTTGTGGCCATTTTAAACAGCAAAAGCACCAACAGAAAGCACAAAAATGTGAAAAATGTGGCACTAGACAGACCATGAAAAGGACACTTGTTTACAGTATGAGAGCTGAAACAAGAAGGCAGAGCATCGCCTTGTTCAACCTCAGGTGGGAACACATCAGGTGACTGAAATTTTTCAGTGCTCTGTGCATGTCTGTGAATGACAGTGAAAGCACCACAAGTATTGATTTTGTGGTTACAAATAAGTTTTAGTGAGGAGGCAAATTCACAAAGAGAGAATCCACAAATAACAAAGATCGACTGTATAAGGATGCATCTATGACATGTTTTGGTTAGGACAGGGTAGGAATTATCTTCTGTTATGTTCTGTTTTTTAATTCATAATGCTTGGTGGATAGCCAAGCCCATTCTGTGCTTCCATTTATTAGTTATAGGCAAATATCTCTAAGTGTAATATTTACTATCTTTTATATACATTTATTAAATACTTGAGTATTTAAGTGCATGTATATTTAAATACATGTGTATTATTTGATACACATACAGAGACAGAGAGATCAAGTGGGAGAGCGAGAGAAAAAGAGAGTCAGGATATGTTGATGCATAGAAGAAAGTCATTTTTAAAAGTAATGAATATCCTAATTATTCATGTGTTAGTGTGGCAGCCTGCTTAAAAATTCTTTGAAGTACATAAAATTGACTTAACTTCTTCTGTTTATAAACAATTGAAATGAAAAACTGTCATAATTAACATAATCTTAACATTATTTTAAAATGCAATTAATGGGAAGTCATCCATCTTCTGACATAGTTAATTCAGTTTTTGCCACACTTACAGCTACTGAATTTGAACATGTCTTTATATATTAGAAGAGAGTGCTTTGCTTTGCTTTGCTTTTTTTTCTCCTTCTTGATATGAAAATCAGTGGAACATTTGCTTATGTTACCTACTCAATTCTTTGTTCATTTATCAAAATTAATTTATGCCTTCTAATAACACTGAATAGTACAGGAAAGTAAATACAGTAATTGGGCGACCATTTCCAGGAAATTCTGCATTTGATTGTTAAGATCTAGGATTGAGACCTCGTGGAAATAAATAAATTCACTGTATTGTATTGTATTTTGTACTTAGGATTTTTCATTGCCATATCTTTGGAGAACAGAAATACTTGGTCATTTTAATTGTTTGGTCCATTTAAAAAAATAATTGAGAACAGGGAATAAAAAATGGGTCAATCTCCTAATCTTTAGGTGCTAACTCAGTGCTTCAAACACCAGTTCAACAACCACTTACGCAGATCACTGTGTTACATGTTGTTGAGGGGGTGGCCAAAATAGGAGGATGAATCTTCCCTGTCTGAAGACACTTACACTATAGCGAGAGGTAAGATTGATGTGATTAGAACGCAGTGTAGAATGGAAAGTTTGTCCGAGAGCTAGCAACAAGGACTATGAATTGATAAACGAGGGGAAGCTGTTTCTTAAGGAGTCTAGAGAAGGGAGCATTTAGACTGGGTCTCGTATTCTGAGTAGAATCTGTTAGGAAGAGAGAGTGTGGTTCTTCAGCAGATTTTGCTGGAGCAGGGCATTCTCGAAGGTAAATAGTAGGGTGGCAAATTCTAGGAAGACTGGAATGGTAATTTGACATAATGGTTCAGGTGTTAGAAGTTAGGCAATGTGATTGGACTTCAACAAATAGACAATGGGGAGCTATTGCAAAATATTGAGCTGGTAAAGTCAGAGCCTTTAAGTAGCTCCCTCTACCAACGGGGTTTAGATGGATTAGAAGAGATGAGATACTATAGGCAACGAAACCAGTTAGGAATTGTGTTAATGGTATCGAGGGACCTGACCCAGAGAAGGAAATTTGAACTAGGAAGATGGGGATGAATGTGAGAGACATTGTTGAAAAAGAATATGTTTTTATAGTAATAAATAGTTTTCACTTGGCTGAGAGATTCTTTGCCCAAAGCGTTGAGTTTTTGTAGAGAATTTACTCCTAGACATTGTTGTTGTTCTGGTTTTATTTGGGGTGAGGAAATGTTTATTATTTGTTTCTCTGCAGTTTTGCCAAATGTACTTATTTGTGGTATTAGATACCATGGAGGAATGATGTATTTTTGAGTAACAGGGACAAAATATTTCACTTAACCCTAAAACTATGCTTATTAATAATTTAATCTTATTAGTCTTTCAGAAGATACTTTAATATCATGAGCCTTAGTGTTAACATTAAAAGTATCCGTTATCGTGATACTTTATTTTCTATAGTGTTGCTGATGAATGGAATTTGGAGGAAGAATTTACAGTAATATACTTCACTTAATCAGTAATTTACAGTAATCTGCTTCAATTATCCAGTAGAGAAACACCTTCTGAACTCAGCTTCATTGCCTATTTTTGCTGTAGGTATTGCTCTCCAAGTTAACAGAGACAATCAAGATATTTTCTTTGGCATACATTTTATTTAAAAGTAGAAACATTCTGCTCCATCTCAGGGACTTTTGAAGATTTAATGAGTGTCTCATGAGCAAATTTCATAAGAAAGACTTAAAAATAAATATCTTTGAATAAGCTCAGCACTTGCAGTGAATTTAACAGAACTGAGTAATAGTAGCAGCAACAATAAAACCATTCTCTTTATTAATGCCACAGAAATACAATAATAGGGTATTGATATTAAGCAAAGCCGCGGGGGAAACAGGTATATTAATGCTTATTGAAAGACTCTAAAAGTCTAGATAGAGAAGTCTGCATCCATACACATTGGACTCTATATTCGAACCATTGTAGAGAAGACCAGAATGATGGATATGATGTAAGTGGCATTCATGGTAGTTTTGCAGTAGAGTTGAGGAGTAGGAAGAGGAGAGACTTCTTGAGATGGACATCCTTTTAAAAATATTTAATAAAACACAGAAGCAGAGCTGGGTTTCTGATATGAGATTGATGCTTTTTTTTTATGAGGGAGATTAGCCCTGAGCTAACATCTGTTGCCAACCCTCCTCTTTTTGCTGAGGAAGACTGGCCCTGGGCTAACATCCATGCCCGACTTCCTCTACTTTATATGTGAGACGCCTGCCACAGCATGGCCTAATAAGTGGTACGTAGGTCTGAACCCGGGGTTCCAAACTTGGAAACTCTGGGCCGCCAAAGCGGAGTGTGGGAATTTAACTACTACATCACCGGGCTGGCCCCATGAGATTGATACTTTTAAACATGGCTGGAATGAGAGTACATAGGCAAAACAGAAAGGCTTTGCACCAAGAAATGTTCATAAATTTGTACCAACTCTTAATATTGAACCCTCAAAACATTTAAAAGTCAAAATCACCACTATACATCAGAATCAATCTTTTCTACTGAAAAATTTGGAGAACATATGTTAGGACAAACTAGAAAATAACACTGTAAAATTAACTATTTCTACCCTCTGCCTACTTTCAGAACTTTGTAAAGGTGATCTGGTATGACCTACATTTGCCTACTTGGCTCTACATTTGGGCCAAGGCAGGCTTTTCCAATCAGTGCTAAAGATATTTTAAAGTATATATTTCAAAGTATTCATAGTCATGCTTCTTATTGAAACAATTATGAAAGCCACCATTGCCTGATGTTCATCCCTGCAGAAGCAGGAGGCTGTCAAAATGCAAGATTAGCTTTGGCCTTAGGAATATTGCACTTTTTGAAATTAGCAATTTCCGGTGTTATTACAAGAAGAAGGAATTAAGTTTGACCATTGTAAAAATGGTTTCATTTGGGGCAGTTTCATATGTCTTCTCAACTGGACTTCGGACGTTCAGAATTGCTGTATGGCTTTAAAATCTCATCCACTATAGTTATAAAGCAAGTCAGTATCAAGATGTTTGTTTATTTTTTTTAACTTTGTTTTGTTTATGTTTAAAATCCCCCCCAAAAAAGACTATTGGACAGACTACAAGAATGAGCTCTTTGTAAAATATTTGTGAGAGCTTGTTATTAGATTGTTGCACCAACTTGAAAATATATATTCCATTTAATACTTCAACTGATAAGTGATTGCCTATATAATTTCATAGAGTGATCACAGGAAAAGAATATTGGTTAGGGGAAATGGAATAAAACATAAATTAAATCCTTTTAGTTGAATAGAGATGTGAATATAATACGGTAATATAAAAGGTACCCAATTTTGAATATTATCTTAACAAATATAAACTAACTTAGGGAGGATTAGCATCTTTAAGGTGCTGTATTTCTTTACAATAACATGGTTTACATTTATTTGTTCAAGTTTATTTTTGTGAAAGACATTTTTACTGGCACTAAAAATACATACTGAGAGAGCATTTACCTTTAATAAACACACAGAAAATAATTTTTAAAAGATAGACTTTATCAAGATGAAAATTGAATCTGGAAGAGTTGTGTGCTGGTCTTTGCTCTGTTCACTCTCAGATCCGTTTCTTGCCATTTTCCTGCTCTGTTTTGTATATCATTCAACTCCAGAAGTTAGAAAAAGAAAAATAGAATAAAATTAAAGAAAGGAGGAAGAGTAAAAATAGATCAGAAATTTTCAATATAAGGCAAAGAAAGACATGATCAGCAAAACCAAAAGTTTAGTTTTTTGGAGAAATTAATGATATATACTTCTGTCAAGATTGATGTAGAAAAAGAGGAAAGACACACAGAAATGAATTTGGAATAAAAAGGGACACACAGATATTTTAAAAATCTTTATGATTTCCATAACCACCTTTAGGGCAATCTAAAAACTTACATGAAATGGATGAATATCTATAAAATGACAAATTCCCCAAATGGACTCAATACATAGAAAAACTGAATAAACAAATAGCCTGTAAAAAATGGATTAACTAAAAAATGTTCACACTCTTCCCTCATTGCCCCCTGTCTTGCACAGACTACAGAAAGTTTATGAGCACAAATATTTAAGGAACAGATAATTGCTTATCGGGACAAACGGTTTCAGCAAAAAGAGAATGAGTAAAAAAGCTCCTTAGAAATCTTGGGACAAAACTGGACAAGGCTAGCAATAGAAAGGAAAATTAGGGACCGATTCCTTCTGAGAGAACAAACATATATATAATACCAACAAAGTAAATTCAGTGTCACACGTGTGACTTTTGTAAAGAAAATGGCCAAATACTTGGGTATCTGTGTCATGAGAAAAGCATGGTTCCACATCAGAAAAAACTGTTACTGTAATATACACATTGATAAAGGAGACTCTAGATTGTAAAGAACAGCAACCATCCTTTGCTGCTCTTCCCATCAGGAGGTGGAATCTGTTTCCCCACCCTTCAATCTGGACTTGGTCATGTGACTTGCTTTGCCCAATGGGATGTTAGCAAATGTGATAAAGAAGCTTAAAAAGTGCTCGAGCGTCAGGTCTGCCCCTTTCTTGCCGCTTGGAGCCCAATACCATCATGCGAAGAAGTGTGGGCTAGCGTCCTGCAGAAGGAAAGGGCAAATGGAGAAAGAGGCCCTGCTGGTCCCAGCTGAGCCCTGGGAGGTCTGCCTGCTGAATGTAGCCTCCTGAATGACAGCCGCAGCAGTGCTCAGCCAACACACAGAATCATGAGAAAAAAATAGACCATTGTTTTAAGCCACCAAGTTTTGGGGCATCTTGTGACTCAGCAGAGGCTAAGTGATACATTAATGCATGATCTTATGCAGGAAAAATGTTTATAGTTTGCAGTGAATGCTTCTTCATTAGGAAATACCATAGCAAAATAGCAGTAGAACTTTCTTGACCTGATTAAAGATATTTATCTAAAACTTACAGTTAATATATGCAGTAGTGAAGCTTTAGAAGCATTCCCATTAAAATTTGGAGCCAGTCAAGAATCCTGGTATTACCTCTTCTGTTTAGTATTGTACCAGAAGTTCTAGTCAATGTAATATAATAATCAAAAGAGAAATGAGATATACAAATTAGAAAAGATTGTAAATGATACAGTTGTCTATGTAGGAAGCTCTGGAGAATGTAAATACCATTAGAACAAAAAACACACTGAAGACTATGTTGAAGAATAACAATAAAGTGTGGAGACCTGCTCTACCAGATGGTAAGATTTATTATTTATTAAATTACAGTAAGTACATAACAAGGTAATGTGTAGGCATAGAAAGATGACCAATGGAAGACAAATCAGAACCAAGAAACAGACGTAGATATTTATAAAAGCCTAATAGAGGTCAGAGCTGACATTACAAATGAGTTGAGAAAGTGTGAACTATTAAATTCTAAGTGGACTCAAGAATTAGATAAATAAATAAATAAGTTCAAAAATGAGATATAGAAGCATGTCTTTACGCTCTTGGGGAGGGAATCATTTAAAAAATACACAAAAAAGCACAAACTATAAAAAAAGATTGACAAATGCAATTAACTTACCATTTAAAAATTATTTAACAACCACCACAACAAAACCTACCACGAACATAGTTGCGATGCAAGGTGCAGAGTGGAAGTAGATATTTGCCACACATATGGCTGACAAAAGATTGCGTACAGAATTTTACAAGAACTCCTTCTATTAATATAAAAAAGAAATGGGCAAAGACAAATCACAGAGGAGGAAGCTCTTAGGGTGAGTCAACAGAAGAAAGAAAAAGGGAAAGATACTCAACCTCATGCATAAGCAAGGAAATGCAAATTGAAACATTTCACATCTATATGGCTAGTATATTTTTTTTGAAAATCTGAACTTACTAAGTAATGGCAAGAACTTGGGGAGACTGGTCTTGAACGTGCCTTTATTAGCATGAATTGAAACAGCCACTCTGGAAGAGCTATTGGGCAAGGTATACTAACCTTGAACTTGAGCACACTCTTTGACAGAGCCATTCCACTTGTAGAAATATGTTCTAGAAAATAATCCACTACCCGTACTCAAAGAGATACATCCAGAATTCTTGTTGCATTATTATTTGTAATGGTAAAATTTACTGTAAATTGGATAAGTAAATTCTGGATGTGATCATATAGTGAATACTAAACACTTATGAGAACCATCCATAACATGGAAGAATCTCAAAAACATGATTTTGAGGGGGAAAAAACAAGTATGTCATTGCTTATATAAAGTTTATAAGTATGTAGAAAATACCATATATTATTTATAAACATATGTCTATGTAGTAATAGTATAATAATAGCCATGGGAATGATAAACACTAGTTTAGGGTAGTGAATACAGCTGTAGAGAGAAGAGACGGAATTTGGATACATAAGCATTTCAACTATTTATATATATAATATTTTTATTCAATATAATCTAAAGCAAAAATGGAAAATTTTAACATTTAATAAAATTTGTTGAAGAATACAAGGACATGTCATTTTCTATAACATTCTGGACAGTAATGATATTTCATTTAAAAAATGGTGTCATGGGCCGGCCGCGTGGCTTGGCGGTTAAGTGCGTGCGCTCCGCTGCTGGCGGCCCGGGTTCGGATCCCGGGATCGCACCGACGCACCACTTCTCCGGCCATGCTGAGGCCGCGTCCCACGTACAGCAACTGGAAGGATGTGCAGCTATGACAGACAACTATCTACTGGGGCGTTGGGGGAAAAATAAATAAATAAAATCTTTAAAAAAAAAAATGGTGTCACATAGGCTGACTGGATAAAAAAACAAGACCCATATATACGCTGAATACAAGAGACACACTTCAGACCTAAAGACACTCACAAACTGAAAGTGAAGGGATGGAAAAAGATACTCCATGCAAATGGCAATGAAAAGAAAGCTGGGGTAGCAGTACTCATATCAGACAAAATAGACTTTAAAACAAAAACTGTAAAAAGAGACAAAGAAGGGCATTACATAATGATCAAGGGAACAATCCAACAAGAGGATATAACACTTGTAAATATCTACGCACCCAATGTAGGTGCACCTAAATATATAAAGCAATTATTAACAGACATAAAAACAGAAATAGACAGTAACACAATAATAGTAGGGGACTTTAACACTCCACTTACACCAATGGATAGATCATCCAAACAGAAGATCAATAAGGAAACATTGGCCTTAAACGACACACTAGAACAGATGGACCTAGTAGATATATACAGACATTCCATCCAAAAACCGAAGAATACACGTTCTTTTCAAATGCACATGGAACATTCTCCAGGATTGATCACATATTAGGCCACAAAACAAGTCTCCATAAATTTAAGAAGATTGAAATAATACCAAGCATCTTTTCTGACCACAATGGTATGAAACTAGAAATCAACTATAGGAAGAAAATCAGAAAAGCCACAAATATGTGGAGATTAAACAAAATGCTACTGAACAATGACTGGGTTAACGAAGAAATCAAAGAAGAAATCAAAAAATACCTGGAGACAAATGAAAATACGACATGCCAGAATTTATGGGATACAGCAAAAGCAGTTCTAAGAGGGAAGTTTATAGCGATACAGGCCTATCTCAACAAACAAGAAAAATCTCAAATAAACAATCTAACAATGCACCTAAAGGAACTGGAAAAAGAAGAACAAACAAAGCCCAAAATCAGTAGAAGAAGGGAAATAATAAAAGTCAGAGCAGAAATAAATGAAATAGAGACCAAAAAAACAATAGAAAAAATTAATAAAACCAAGAGCTGGTTCTTTGAAAAGATCAACAAAGTTGACAAATCTTTAGCTAGACTCACCAAGAAAAAAAGAGAGAAGGCACAAATAAATAAAATCAGAAATGAAAGAGGAGAGGTTACAACAGACACCTCAGAAATACAAAAGATTATAAGAGAATACTATGAAAAGCTATATGCCAACCAATTCGACAATCTGGAAGAAATGGATAAATTCTTAGAATCATACAACCTTCCAAAACTGGATCAAGAAGAAGTAGAGAGTTTGAATAGACCAATCACCAGTAAGGAGATGGAAACAGTAATCACAAACCTCCCCAAAAATAAAAGTCCAGGACCAGACGGCTTCCCTATTGAATTCTACCAAACATTCAAAGAAGACTTAATACCTATCCTTCTCAAACTCTTCCAAAAAATTGAGGAGGGGGGGAAGCTCCCTAACTCATTCTACGAAACTGACATTACCCTGATACCAAAACCAGACAAGGACAACACAAAAAAAGAAAATTACAGGCCAATATCACTGATGAACATTGATGCAAAAATCCTCAACAAAATACTAGCAAATCGCATACAACAATACGTTAAAAAGATTATACACCATGATCAAGTGGGATTTATTCCAGGGATGCAGGGATGGTTTAACATTCGCAAATCAATCAACGTAATACACCACATTAATCAAATGAAGAATAAAAATCACATGATAATCTCAATAGATGCAGAGAAAGCATTTGACAAGATACAGCATCCATTTATGATAAAAACTCTGAATAAAATGAGTATAGAAGGAAAGTACCTCAACATAATAAAGACCATATATGAGAAACCCACAGCTAATATCATCCTCAGTGGTGAAAAACTGAAAGCCATCCCTCTAAGAACAGGAACCAGACAAGGACGCCCACTGTCACCACTCCTGTTTAACATAGTACTGGAAGTCCTAGCCAGAACAATCAGGCAAGAGAAAGAAAGAAAAGGGATCCAAATTGGAAAGGAAGAAGTGAAACTGTCACTATTTGCAGATGACATGATTATATATATAGAAAACCCTAAAGAATCCACCAGAAAACTTTTAGAAGTAATAAATGAATATGGTAAAGTTGCAGGATACAAAATCAACATACAAAAATCAGTTGCATTTCTGTACACTAACAACAAAGTAGCAGAAAGAGAAATTAAGAATACCATCCCATTTACAATGCAACAAAAAGAATAAAATACCCAGGAACAAACTTAACCAAAGAGGTGAAAGATCTGTACACGGAAAACTATAAAACATTTCTGAAAGAAATTGAAGAAGACACAAAGAAATGGAAAGATATTCCGTGCTCTTGGATTGGAAGAATTAACATAGTTAAGATGTCCATACTTCCTAAAGCCATCTATAGATTCAATGCAATGCCTATCAAAGTTCCAACAACATTTTTCACAGAAATAGAACAAAGAATCCTAAAATTTATATGGAACAACAAAAGACCCCGAATAGCTAAAGGAATCCTGAGAAAAAAGAACAAAGCTGGAGGTATCACACTCCCTGATTTCAAAATATACTACAAAGCTATAGTAACCAAAACAGCATGATACTGGCACAAAAACGGACACACAGATCAATGGAATAGAATCAAAAGCCCAGAAATAAACCCACACATCTATGGACAGCTAATCTTTGACAAAGGAGCCAAGAACATACAATGGGGAAAAGAAAGTCTCTTCAACAAATGGTGTTGGGAAAACTGGATAGCAATATGCAAAAAAGTGAAAGTAGACCCTTACCTTACACCATACACAAAAATTAACTCCAAATGGATTAAAGACTTGAATGTAAGACCTGAAACTGTGAAACTTCTAGAAGAAAACATAGGCAGCATGCCTTTCGACATCGGTCTTAGCAACATCTTTTCAAACACCACATCTGACCGGGCAAGAGAAACAATAGAAAAAATAAACAAATGGGACTACATCAAACTAAAAAGCTTCTGCACAGCAAAGGAAACCATCAACAAAACGAAAAGACAAGCTAACAATTGGGAGAAGATATTTGCAAACCATACATCTGATAAGGGCTTAATCTCCAAAATATATAAAGAACTCATGCATCTCAACAACAAAAAAACTAACAACCCAATTAAAAAATGGGCAAAAGACCTGAACAGACATTTCTCCAAAGAAGATATACAGATGGCCAACAGACACATGGAAAGATGTTCAAAATCACTATTAGGGAAATGCAAATCAAAACTACAATGAGATATCACCTCACTCCCGTCAGAATGGCTATAATTAACAAGACAGGAAACAACATGTGTTGGAGAGGATGTGGAGAGAAGGGAACTCTCATACACTGCTGGTGGGAGTGCAAACTGGTGCAGCCACTATGGAAAACAGTATGGAGATTCCTCAAAAAATCAAAGATAGAACTACCATATGATCCAGCTATTCCACTGTTGGGTATTTATCCAAAGAACTTGAAAACACCAGTTTGTAAAGGTACATGCACCCCTGTGTTCATTGCAGCATTATTCACAATAGCCAAGACTTGGAAACAACCTAAGTGCCCATCAAGGGACGAATGGATAAAGAAGATGTGGTATATACACAATGTTATACTACTCAGCCATAAGAAACGATGAAATCCAGCCATTTGTGACAACATGGATGGACATTGAGGGTACAATGCAAAGTGAAATAAGTCAGAGGGAGAAGGTCAAATACCGTATGATTTCCTTCATCAAGTAGTAGATAATAACAACAGTAAACAAACACATAGGGACAGAGATTGGATTGGTGGTTACTAGAGGGGAAGGGGGGAGGGAGGAGGGTGAAAGGGATAATTCAGTACATGTGTGTGGTGATGGGTTGTAATTAGTATTTTGGTGGTGAACATGATGTAATCTATGCAGAAATAGAAGTACAATGATGTACACCTGAAATTTTTACAATGTTGTAAACCAATGTTATTGCAATAAACAAAAAAATTAAAAAAAAAATGGTGTCACATAAGGTCAAACTGTGTTGTCATTGTTGTTGGTGCAGGACTTCTAAGGACCTTTTTTATGCCAGGATGCACTGCGACTCTCTAAGAGGTAAATGTAATATTCAGTGCTCCTCAAACGTATTTCCCCAGGGAATGAATTTTGAAGATATATATGGAGACACTAGATTGTTGCAGGACAAGTAGGGGAAATGCAAATCTAGACATGGACAATGCTATGGAATTCTTTTTTAACGCAAGGCCTGAGGGTCTGGATGAGCATCTGCCTTATGGTCAAAATATTCAACCAAAATGGGTGAAGCTTTGTTATATATGGTTTAATTTCGGAGGATTTAATGTAAAAATTATTAAAACTTGTGCCATAAAATATCCATGGAATTTAAAATTTTTTAATAAATTTTTTATAGTCCTGTTGAGGTCTAATTTATATACCATGAATTTTTTTATGAGTGTACAATTCAAAGATTTTTAGATAATGTATAGAGTTGCACCACTATCACCACAGTCCAGATTTAGAGCATTTCTATCACCCACAAAATCCCACCAGCAGGTTTGTAGTCAATCCTTGTTGCCACCCCCAGGCAACAACTGATTTGCTTTTTGTCTATATAAATTTGTCTTTTCTGGATATTTCATACAAATGGAACCATATAACGTGTAGTCTTTTGCATCTGGCTTCTTTCATTTGGTATAATGTTTTTGAGGTTCCTCCACGTTGTAGTATGTGTCAGTATTTTGTTCCTTTATATTGCTGAATAGCAGTCCTTTCCATGGATACACTATGTTTGGTTTATCCCTTCACCAGCTGATGGTCATTTGAATTGTTTCTAGTTTTTGGCTATGAGTAATGCTGCTGTGAACATTCATGTACAAGTCTTTTGTAGATATGTGTTTTCATTTCTCTTGGGTAGATTCATAGCAGTGGAATTGTTAGGTCATTGAGAGTGTATGTTTAACTTCTTCAAATACTGCCAAACCATTTTTAGAGTGATTACAGCACTTTACATTTCTACCAGTAATGTATGAGGGTTCCTGTTTCTCCACACCCTTGCCAAAATCTTGTTATTGTCTGTGTTTTGATTATAGCCATTCAAGGGGTGTGTAGTGGTAATTCAGTGTTTTGTTTTGTTTTTCCGAGGAAGATTCACCCTGAGCTAACATCTGTTACCAATCTTCCTCTTTTTGCTTGAGGAAGATTTGCCCTGAGCTAACCTCTGTGCCAGTCTTCCTCTATTTTGTATGTGGGTCACCACCACAGCATGGCCGCTGTCGAGCAGCATAGGTCTGCCCCCCGGAACTGAACCTGGGCCCCCGAAGCGGAGCGTGCTGAACTTAACCACTAGGCCACAGGGCCGGCCCCTAATCCAGTGTGGTTTTAATGTGCTTTTTTGTAATGATGAATGATATTGAACACCTTTTTGCATACTTTTTAGCTATTTGATGTCTTCTTTGGTGAAATGTCTATTCGAGTCTTTTGCCATATTTTAAACCGGATTATTATTATTGTTTATTGAGTTATACGAGCTATAGTCTAGACACTAGTCCTTTACCAGATACAAGATTTGCAAATATTTTCCTCCTATAAGAAAGAAAGTAATTTTAAATAGGGTTTTATTTTCATGTGTATCATATCTCTCACATGATCTTAATTTGGGCAGAAAGTACTGCTAAGAAGACAATTTAAAAGAGGATCATTATTATGTAGCTGATACTTTAGGTAGTTAGCATATTTGTACTCCTATGATTTATTTGCCCATTTTCTCTTTAAAAGAGATTTAAATCTTATGAAAAACATTGATTCAAACTTATTAGAACTCATGCATTCTAACTACCAGTGATTCTGTCCAAGTAATTATCTTATATTTACTCTCCGCATTGAGTTCCAAAATATAACCATTGTTCAAAACATTCTTTGAAGTTTTCTCATGATTTGCATTTCAAACCAGTGTTAAACCCCTGCACATAATGTACCTACACTCTCACACATGTTTATCTTCTCTGCTTCGAAATATAAGTTAATATTTTGCCAATTGTAGATGTTACCCTCATAGTAATTGGGCAAACTCCAGTTGGCAAGATTAGTGTCTCATGGAAAATAGAGATTTAGTGAGAAAATAATAAAAAGTATTCCTAAATATGCTTTAAAAACAACAGCAAGTAACAATTCTAGAAGTCAAATGCTTCTAGAAGAACTAGATTAATCAGCAATAAAACTTGCTGGGGCAGGTAACTCTTCTCCAGAGTCACCTTCTCAGATTGTCTAGGAGACATGGCTGCATTGACGCGATCCACCGGGGTGCATTCTCCCACAGTTTTATTTTAGGTAGAGTGCTCCTCTTAAAAAAAGAAAAAAAAAAGTTTGTAATTTGCCCTTACTGGCTTGAAATGAATGTCCTTTACACTTGAATATGCCTTTTGTTTCATTTTCAAAAGTCTCTCTAAAAGAAACCTTGTATAAACACCTGGCATTTCACAAATTATTGTGTGGCTTAAGGGCACTTTTCCTGGCCTTGTCTTTTATTCATATATTGAAAGGGCAGAGCACAAACAGATGACTTTTGTGTGCTCTCCCCTCACATGATGTAAGAGGTGGAGCAGGGAGAATAATACATATTCTTTGATGTGTTCTTTTCGTGCTGTTGAAGGATAAATTTAAAAAGAGGAAAAAATGATAACTCTCATGCAGATATAAAATAAACATATGTTAAAGATTTTATTTACCCTATTATTAGAAAGGGAACTATGCAGATGTTACAAGGTTCAAAGGAGAAGTCAACGAATCTCAAATTTATGTGGAGCAAAGAAATGTTGAAATGAATTTACAAGAAGAGGTGAAACTGACTTTTTCCATGGGAAGTGGTGAGGGGGAAGGGGACAATGCATGATATTTCATTGGAGACATCCAGTAATCTTTTCTGCTTATTCCAAATTTCTGTATTGTCTTAAGCAGGGGTTGTCAAATTTTTTTTGTAACATGCCAGATAGTAAATATTTTAGGTTTTATGGGCCTTATGGTCCCCCAATCAACTCTGCTATTGTAACATGAAAGCAACCATAGATAATACGTGAACAAATGGGCATGATTATGTTTGAATAAAACTTTATTTATGGACGTTGAAATTTGAATCTCACATTATTTTCGTGTGTCATGAAATATTATTCTTTTTTTTGTTTTTTATTTTCCCCAATCAAATTAGGATTACAGGCCAAATTTGGCTAACTTCTAATCTACAGGGAGTAACTGAAAAACTCATAACTAAAATTAGCACAGATTTTCCAAAGTATGCGATTTATGGTAATAAATTATCATACATAATAGTATAAATCTATCTATCCGTCTATCATCTATCTATAAATATAAATATGTAGTAGCAATAAAAGAACAACAATGAAGCATTATGCTAAAAAAGTTGAAAAAACCATGATTGGCTAAGTAAAGATTACTATACCTTGTTGTTGACTTAAGTTATGTCACCTCAATTTATCACCCACTTTGCTCTTAAGACTCAACTCCATATGATCAAAATTGTCTTTGAAAGTAAAGATCCTTTATCCTGAAGTGATTTTCTTTCAGAACTGCCTTTACCAAATTCACATGGAGTTCCAAACATATTTGGAACACACAGCTTTCTGTGTTACGTGGGGAATATAGCAAACTTGGAACCCAGTTGTTAACAAGTGCTTGAGATAAGCTGAACTGTATAAGCTGAACTGTAGATCTGAGTATTTTCCTTTTATTAAATAATATTTTTAAAACTGCACATGTGAAACAATCAAAATAATGCTTGAGAATAAACTTTATCAGCCCTCATCCATCCTTTGGCTGAATAAACTGATGATTCCATAAATCAGGAATAGCTATAAAATTACATCTTTTGTATATTTATGTTTGTATTATTTATTATTGTGTTTTACAACTGCTATAAACATACTAGAGTCATCAGATATATTCTCGGAGTCCATGAGCTCTTAATAGGTTTCTCAATATGTGTTTTTGTTTTTATGAATGATCTAATAAAATCATAAGCATATTTTCTGTTATCTGGATTTCCACTTGGTGACCAAGTACTGCTGTATAATTTTTCTTTCTAAACTTGTGTTTATTTTTTTAGTGGGATTTAGCTGATATTTTAAAGTGTAATAATTACCATAACATCCGTCCAAATATATTCTACAATATATACAAATATATTCTAGAACAAGGGTCAGCAATCTATCTGTAAAGGGCCAAATAGTAAATATTTTAGGTTTTCTTTTTTTTTTTCCTTTATTGAGGTCATACTGGCTTATAACATTGTGTAAATTTCAGGTGTACATTATTATATATCAGTTTCTGTATAGACTGCATCGTGTCCACCACTAATAGTCTACTTTTTGTCCGTCACTACCATACTTATATGCCTGTTTATCCCTTTTGCCCTCCACCCTCCCTCTTCTCCTCTGATAACCACCAATCTGTTCTCCTTATTTATGTGCCTGTTTATGTTCCACATATGAGTGAAATCATATGGTATTTGTCTTTCTCTATCTGACTTATTTTGCTTAGCATAATACACTCAAGGTCCATCCATGTTGTCACAAATGGCACGATTTTGTCTTTTTTTTTTTTTTTTTTGGTGAAGAAGATTGTCCCTGAGCTAACATCTGTTGCCAATCTTCCTCTATTTGCTTGAGGAAGATTGTCCCTAAGTTAACATCTGTGCCAATCTTCCACTATTTTATACGTGGGACGCTGCCACAGCCTGGCTTGTATGAGCCGTGTGTAGGTCCACGCCCGGGATCCGAACCTGCACACCCTAGGCCACTGAAGCAGAGCGCGCTAACTTAACCACTAAGCCACTGGGCTAGCCCCATGATTTTGTCTTTTTTTATGGCTCAGTTGTATTTCATTGTGTGTATATATATATCACATCTTCTTTATCCATTCATCTGTTGATGGGCACTTGGGCTGCTTCCAAGTCTTGGCTATTGTGAATAATACTGCGATGAACATAGGGGTGCATAAATTTCTTTGAATTCCTGATGCTGTATTCTTTGGATAAATACCCAGTAGTGGGATAGCTGGATCATGTGGTATTTCTATTTTTTATTTTTTCCATACTGTTTTCCATAGTGGCTGCACCAGTTTGCATTCCCACCAGCAGTGTATGAGAGTTTTATTTTCTCCACATCCTCTCCAACACTTGTTATTTCTTATCTTGTTAATTATAGCCATTCTGAAGAGTGTTAGAAGCAATTATAGGCAGTACACTCTTTGACATCAGTCTTAGCAGTATCTTTGCGAATACCATATCTAATCAGGCAAGGGAAACAAAAGAAAAAATAAACAAATGAGACTACATCAGACTAAACATCTTCTGCACAGCAAAGGAAACCATCAACAAAATGAAGACAACCCACCAACTGGGAAAAAATATTTGCAAATCATATATCCAACAAGGAGTTAATCTCCATAATATATAAAGAACTCACACAACTCAACGACAAAAAAATGAACAACCTGATCAAAAAATGGGCAGAGGATATGAACAGACATTTTTCCAAAGAAGATATACAGATGGCCAACAGGCACATGAAAAGATGTTCAATATCGCTAATTATTAGGGAAATGCAAATCAAAACTACAATGAGATATCACCTCACGCTGGTCAGAATGGCTATAAATACTTTAGATTTTCTGAGCTATAAGGTCTCCATCACAGCTATGCAACTCAGAAGTTGTAGCATGAAAAGAGCCACAGATAATATGTAGATAGTGTGGCTGTGTTCCAGTAAAGCTTTACAAAAATGGGGGGTGGGCTGAATTTAGTCCAAGGGTTTTATTTTGCTAACTCCTATTCAAGCACATCTGATGATTCTTAAAAGTCTAAGGAAAATCAATCTATAATTATACACTACTTTAACAAAATCATTCTATAAATTAGGAATAATAGATTTAGGAAGCCATTATTTGCTTGACAACATGATCCTTCCTGTATAGAAATATAATTTAAAATTAAGTCATTATTAATGCTTTACGTTAAAATAAAGAATTCTAGGTTTTTAAAATTTGTTTGTTTTTTAATAAAAAGCACATTCTTGAAGAAAATTGGTCTGCATTCCACAAGTTTTTTACACAGACTATGGGTAGCTTTCCTTTTTGACTCAGCCATGACCCTTATACATATTTGAGTAACAAAATAAATTGCTAACCATGTCCCTAGATATAATACATGCCTTTTCATGCTCATCTTGCAAGTGCAGAATTTTTAGATGTCAGCCAAATCAAAGGTGTTTGGATGAAGAAATTTCAATAGTTAAAATGCAACAGTAGGTCATTCTTTGACAAACCAGAAAGAAAATTTAAAAGCTCATCAGTTCCCCAAAAATCATCTGCTGGATGGCCAATTTGCAGAATTTCTCAAAATTACCACTTCTTCTTGAATACATTCAACGAATATTCAATTGCTGAGTTGATTAATCTTTTATGAATGCATTTATGAATATATTGTTTTATTTATTATTTTTGATGAATCTAACAAATGTTTCATATGGGAATTATTTAGCTTATAATAATCTCTTTTAAATTCTTTTTAAAGTCACTTTTGATTTTACATCTTTTAAAAGATCTTTTTATTCTCAATTAACATTTATTTAGCTTGTTATTTAATTATTTATAAATTTTATAGCAATTCATATTGTAAAACTACATTAATAGTTTTTTAATATTTCTATAAATATTAGCTTATTGGCTTTTTTGTCTTCCTAGCAATATTTTAATGAACTATTCAGTTGGAAGGTAATTTTTTAAAAGGTCATAGGATGACTTGGCTTTCTTATGAATATATTTAATAATCAGAAATTTGTATTCGTATTCAGCATCCAAAATTTAGAGTAAGAAAACTACCCCAAATCTGTTTCACAATGACCATAAACATAAGTTTACCTATAAATGTTCCAAAGCAAATACGTTGATATAAAGTTTTAACGATTTTGGTAGTAATTACAAAAGTATGGCTGATATGCCACTTGGTAAAATAATGGTAAACTTACTTAAAGCCTGAAAGAATAAAAAATGAAATTGCAAGAATGTGAAAGAACTAAAAAAGGAGGCAAAATCAATTCCATCATATATGAAGTACTGAAATTTTATATTTTAATTGATATAAATATACAAAATTAAGGTTGTATTTATAACTGATTCATAAAAAGAATATATTGGCATTGATTACAATTTTTAAATTTATTAACATATTCCTTACAAGCATTGATACTTTTGGTAAATGTTGTGATTATTTAATTAATTGATTTTTGTCAAAATTGATCAAAGCCAGCAGAGATGGTCTTGTTAAGGGAGAGAAAATACCTCAGCTTGCCTTGCGTGGAAAACTTAAGTTGGGGCATCAGAATCAATATTTCTGTGAAATCCTGTAGTGAAGTGAACATTTTAGAACTGGTGTTCACAGGTTTTCCATTGATTCGAGAAACTGGTAAATGCTTTCTTTCATTTTTCACCTACAGAAGTTCTAAGAGAGAAATTTTATTCACTGTTACTCTTGTGTCAGCAAATGTTCGTGTTGGTGAAAAATATACTTCCCTCTAGTTCTCAGAGTTTATGCAATGAAAGTACCATAGTTTGTTCCATAGTATTGCTGCATCATATTATATTTCACAGAATAGGAATATCACTCATAGTTTTGCTTTTTAGTTGACATTTAGGTCATTTTAATTTTAACTATTCAAAAATGCTGCCATAAAATAAGGGATATATATTCTTCTTATCCTTGCTATAACAATTTATACATGTACACTTCTATAGGTTAGAGTCCTAGCAGTGGAATTGCTGGGTCAAAATATATTCACAATTAATATTTTAATACCCTCTACAATTTTCCTGCCAAACTAATTATGTTCCCACTGAAGTTGTGTGAGAATATACATTTCCCCATAAGCTTGCCACCATTGTATTTTATCAACCTCCTAAATGTTTAATATTGTGAACAAAAAGTGATATCATGTTGTTATGATTTTGATGTGTCTTTCACATGTTAATTGTTCATTATCATAGTTCTTTCTTATCCTTTTATATCTGTAACTAATGGGCAGATTTAGTCTATTTTTTTTTGTAAGGAAGATCAGCCCTGAGCTAACATCCATACTAATCCTCCTCTTTTTGCTGAGGAAGACCGGCCCTGAGCTAACATCTATTGCCAATCCTCCTTTGTTTTCCCTTTTTCTCCCCAAAGTCCCAGTAGATAGTTGTATGCCATAGTTGCACATCCTTCTAGCTGCTGTATGTGGGGTCGCCGCCTCAGCATGGCCAGAGAAGCGGTACATCGGTGTGCACCCGGGATCCGAACCTGGGCCGCCAGTAGCGGAGCGTGCGCACTTAACCACTAAGCCATGGGTCCGGCCCCAAGTTTAGTCTATTTTTATACATTAATTTTATTTTATGGAGTATTTCTAAGGCATAGGGAAATTTTCTTCTGTGTTTTTTTTTCTTTGATTATTTAGTCTTCTCTGTTTCCTCTCTCTAAAACTCCTATTAATGAGTTTTAGAGTTAGACTTTCTACAGCTAATCACTCCGTCTTGTAACTTTTCTCTCATACTATCCAACTCTTGTACACTGCATTCAACAGCGGGTCCCCATGTCCAGTCTTCTGGGTCACCAATTTTATCTGCCATTTAGCCCTCTATAGATTCTGTTTTAGTTTTAATTTTGGTATTTATGCTTTTTTATAACAAGCTATTTATGTGTGTTAGGTAATTTAAAAAAATTTATTTGTTTATTCTCACTATGCTCTTGAATATTAGCTCTGAGGGCATTAGTTCTAGTCATTTTAAATGACCGAAAATGACTTTCCCTGTTTTGTTCTTAAGTCTGTTTATTCAAATTTCCTTTGAGATGGTGACTTGTTACCTCTTTTTCAAGTTATTGGATCTCCTCTACAAGTCGCAGATTGTACAATCTCAGTAGCCTCATTGTATTTCCACAGACTGGATGATAATTGCTTTTGTTTGGCAGTAAATACACATTGTAAAGGCAAAAGTTGTGTCTCTGCTTATTGTCCAGAGGAGAAAATGGGCACAGTAGCAATCTTCAACCACTTCAAGCTTTTGTTGAATGTGCTAAGAGAAGTGTTTTACCTAAGATTTGGTCTCATATTTCTGGCACCTGTGCCCACTGTTGGAGTTTCCCATGTCAGATTTCCTACTTTGGTAGAATTTACTCATGTTTGTTTTTGTTTTTTTTCAGGTAGCAAAAATAACAGTTAGCAACTTCAGAGTCAGCTACTCTCACTGGTGTTCCTACGCATTGTAATTTTTCTCTTGACTGCCTCTGATCCAATTCTTCTTCAAAGAATGACTTTGTCTTAGGGTCTTCTCTGGTTGAGGTAATTGTAACTCAGTTGGATTTTGACATCAGTCTGTTCCCATCTGCTTTATATCTTCCATGAAATTCATAATTGTCCCAAATTTCCAGTGCTCTTTTGTATTTACTTTAATTTTTCCATCTGTCCTTTTCAAAGGGATTTGGGGAGTGAAGAGATTTATTCTGTCCGCTCTCTTCCATCTTGATTTAAGAAGACCACATTTCTTTTATTATTGACATAAAATGTCTCTGGTTAAATAAATGATGCATTCATTTTGAGTAATTGATTATATTTTTCCTTTTCAGCTTTCTATGGAGTTGGCTTGGGTTTGTGGTTGAATTTGATCCCATTATATTTATTTTCACTCAGTCTGATTCCAATAAAAGAGGTGACTACTTATCTTGTTTGCAGTGTGAAATACTTGTAGCAGGTATATTTAGAAATGATCTGCAAACTTGCTGGAAATTTAAGCCAATCAAATATTATTAGAAGCATTATTGCTCACTTTATTTTACTGTTTTAAGTGCAGGATTGCCACTGATTGGCATAAAAGATTTAAGATTTCCACATCACCTTTTAGAAAGATTCATTTATGGAGGCATTGAAACTTTCTCATTTTAAACATAGGTAATAAGAGAAAGAGTTCTACTTTGAAAGCTGAGGTTGATCCCATGAGAGGATTATTTTCATCCTCTATTTGACTGAAAGTTTTAGATTCTTAAACATATGCCATTTTTAAAAATAGTAAAGAGAACATCTTCTAATTCCAATATTTAATAAGTCCCCTCTTTGCAAAACCTGTAATTTAACGCTCAACACAAAGTATATGCGTGAGAATTGAATATTAAAGTAATTTAATGAAGTCTCTGCACAGAGAAGAATAAGAACAATCTTCTGTGTCTCCATGGACACTGATCTTTCCTTGCTTTTGAGTCATATCATTTTCTCCCTTTCCTCCATGTTTTTCTTCATCCTCTTCTTTCAAATTTAATTTAACAAACATTTATTCAATATTTCATACATACCCGGCACTTTGTCAGTGTCGAGAGATGCAAAGATGAATAAATAAGCTATAATTTGGACTTCATGTCTTGACCTTTGTGTATGTGCCAATTCAAATGAAATGGTAGAAATGGAAGTGTTCTGTAAAGTACTATATAAATATAAGGTGCTAAATAAGGTACAGGTAGGTATAGAACTTATTCAATTTAGATTTGAGGTAGAGATATAAAAAAGTTGTAAAATTAGCCCTAAAAGCTTTCGGATTGTTGTCTTAAGTACTGAGTATTAAATTGGAGATAATTATGCTGTTGCAAAAGGAGACTCCTCAAACAAAGAGCTACTTCACTGAAGAAATTTTGCTTTCACTTTAAAGCTTCAAACATTTTGGGAAGCTTATTAAGTTTTAACACTTTTCTCTTATAGTTTTTGTTTGTGTGTGTGCAAAAATCAAAAGAGACAGTAGGTGTGAAAGTGTTCTGTAAACTGTAAAGTTCTGTATAAATATAAGGTGCTATTATTGTGAAGGGAGGTGGTGTTAAGAGACTATGGAGAAATTTGGATAAGGTGCAAAACTGGGCTTACCTGGGCTGAATTGGGACAGGAAAAGACTGTAGAGTAAGTTTTAAGTAAAATTATAATTATCTATATGATGTATTTTGAAGCATGCTAGAATGGACTCCATTTCCAGAAATATTTTATGTCTACAACCTGCTATAGCGTTTGAAATTCTAGGGAAATTGCTTTTGTTTGATGCTAATAGCAGGTAATGGTATGTGTTCAAAAGCAGTATTTTTATAATGCAATGGTTTAACATTTGAAAGTGTTTTTCTATATTTTTATTAGCTCTTGATAATTTTGATTTGAATCCAATCTTGATTTGAGCTGGGGTTGGTGATGGTATTTTTACCTTCATCATCTCTCTTGTTCCTTTTTTATTGGTGAGGAAATAAAGATCGAAAGTTGAATGAACTATTTATCCCATAACCAATGTGGGACAGGCTTAACCCAGACTACCTCACTTCTCTTTTCTTTCCACTCCATCATAATTAAACCCCCTGAAAGAAGTGTTTATTAAGCACCTATTATAGAGTTAAGGGATTTCAAAGTCTGATGGTACGGTTTCTTCCTAGGGCCGGGCATGGTTGGAGAGACAAATCTTATGGGTCAGAAACAATTAGAGAAGATTATAAACAGTATTTGATTTTAAGTCCTAAATGGTGTGGTAAGAGCTTTAACAATTTAGATAATGGAGGAAACAATATGGGTTGGTTTAGGTCAAAGAACGTTTTGTTAAGAGGTGAGGTTGTCCAACTATTTTAAAAGTTAGATAAAAAGAAATAGAAGGTCCTTTCAGGGCAGGTTAAAAGTATTACGAGGAAGACCACCATAACTGCAAGTGATAGTAAAAATGGTTAATAAGACGTGATATATTTTAGAGGAAAATACCAATAACTCCTATAATCAAGTGTTAACCTGAGCCTCCCCACCTATGATCATAGGAAAGTTTAAATCCTTCTTTGCCAGCTTGAGGCTCCCGGGGAGCGCCCCCATGCCTTTTCCCTGCTGTCATCACCTACCCTTGTACCCACTCACTGGCCGCTGCCTAGCCTCCTGAAGTTCCAAGGCTCCAGTGTGTTCATTCCTTTTGCTACTTGTGAAATGCTTCCTTTCCCTGCCCTACTCTGCCTTTTTAGAAGGAATCCCACAGCAGAACAGTTTGGTTCTGGCATTATAGGCTTTTTTCCCCCTTTGATTCCCACATCCTTCTTCTTGCTCAAGGTACATTCATGCTGACAGAGTAGACAAATCAGAGATGGGAGTCATATCCCATCTATTCTCCACACCCAAAAGAGAACCTCTCTTTGGTCTCAACATCCAGACAGTCCTGAACATTTGCTCTATCATTTGACAGTGGAGCATGTATCACCCCCTTTGTATTTTGGCAAAATTTGCCACTGGGTATCAGTTTGGCACGCTGCAGTGTTTTGCCTCTGACTACAAAAGTGAAAGGAGAGGATACTCCATCTGCCTGATAATTCCCAGGAGCCAGGACACAGCATGTGACCCAAGCTCAGCTAATGAGATGTTGCAGCCTGAAACTTTGATTCTGGAGCTAGTGACCCAGGAGAGAAGGGTCAGCTAGGAGCCATGGTTCAGCATTGGTGGCAGTGGCTTCTAGCAGTGGTTGTATCTTGCAGAAGCATCAGTCTTGTATTGGACTTGCCTGCTTCCTGATCCTTTAGCTCAGATCTTCCCTGTGTCCCACTCTTTTTTCAGTTTGCATCTTCCTCTAGCCTTCTTGCAGATTCTGCCAAGCCTCATATCTTTCTATCAAATGTTAGAAAGATAGAAAAGTTAGAAAATGTGTGCTTTTTAAATTAAGATAGCTTAAGTTAGTTTTTCTTGTGACAAAGTACTGTGACTCAAAACAAAAGATCCTGTTGCCAAACATGGCTTATTGGGCCATGCTGACATTTCTTTTTTTGTGCCAGATTTTCCCTAAGAGACTCCTAGCCTGCCCCTTGTTTACCTATTATCTCCCTCTACCGCCCAGAAGGGGCCAGGTATACTTACATATACCTAATCCTCAGGAAAGACAGCTCTATTCCTTTTCTGAATCTTCTATCTAGCTCACATGTATGTTGAGAAAATGATTAGTACTATTCAAGTGGTGAGGAGAGGGAAAGTACCACCTAATTCCATCTGTTAGGAATTTTGAGTTCCTGTTCTGGTCCAATGTCACTGATATCATCATTTACTACTCACATCAGTGTCTGAAATGGACACTTTTACCCAGTGAAAGACTTTGAAATCAAAAAAAATTGCTGAATATCTTCAGTAGAAAACTAGATGTTCTTTAGCAACACATTCTTCCTGGTTACCTGATTATATGGTGGTCTCTATACCTTTCCTGTCTTTGAGCTATGTACAACTCTGTAAATTATAGACAATTAATGGTAGTGCAAATGATTCTTATCCATAGATGTACAACTACATTTTGTCTGATGAGGAGAGACACTTTTTCCACTATGGAAAAGCCAGTTTTTAGTCTATTTGTAAGTTCATTTCAACATTTCTTACTGTCTATGTATATGGTTCTTTTGGATTCTCCTTTGAGCTAGTTGTAACATCTGGCTGGTTATCTCATTAGTTCATAAGTTAACATAATCTTTGGCACCTGTGCACTGCAAATTTATATGAGATTTTAAAGATATCTTTTAAAAGATGATCCTTGGGGCTGGCCCCGTGGCGTAGTGGTTAAGTCCAGCGTGCTCCACTTTGGTGGCCTGGGTTCGCAGTTTCACTTCCCCGGGCACGGACTTGCACCAATTGTCAAGCCTAGCTGTGGCGATGATCCATATACAAAACAGAAGACTGGCACAGATGTTATCTCAGGGCTAATTTTCCTCAGGCAAAAAAAGAGGAAGATTGGGAACAGATATTAGCTCAGAGCGAAGCTTCCTCACCAAAAAAAAAATATATGTGTGTGTGTGTGTGTGTGTGTGTGTGTGTGTGTGTGTATGATCCTCTAACAATCTCAGTTTACCAAATAGGAAATATTACACTTTTAGCTTCTAGTGACTTGAACATAGCTAATGAATGGTGGAGATAAAGTTTAAACCTAGATTTTCCAACTTCAAGTTCAACAATGTTTTTATTTTATTTTCCTTTATGGTAGGAAAGAAGAGATAAGTAAATCAGGGATCTTATCACTTCTGTCCAAACCTGTAAACAGTGTTTTAATGAGCTTCCTGCTTCCAGTATCTTTCCCTTGATTTGGCTTTACAAGCCACTGACAGATTATTATTCTGAAACAATGCTTTATTCATTTCTCCTTGACCATTTCTCCCAATGACTTCTAGGGTCAATTAGAAATATTTTGAACTACTGACTTTAGAATTTAATCCCTCCCCCCACACACATCTTGCCTTAAATACCCTTTAATATTATATCACAAACAACATACCTTATATTTACTCATCTTTGTTTTCTCTATTGTGAGGCCTTCTTCCACTCTGATTTGCCAAATCCAGTCCTGAAAAATCAATTCCAATCAATTTTCACCTCTCCTCTAAAGTTTGCCCAAATCTATCTGGCATGGAGCCATTGTTCCGTCCCCTAGAGTTATAGCAGCTGTCCATTCAGCCATTTGGCGGTCAGTCTTGCAGTTGTGTGGCAGGCCTGTAGGCCTTTATGTTTCATGTTCTTAGGGGCAATACAGTGCAGTAGTTAAGAACATAGGTTTTGGAGCCAGACTGCTTGGCTTCAAATCTCAGCTCGGCCACTTCCTCTCTCTACAACCTTGGGAATGTCATACAACTTCTCAATGGTTTGGTTTCTTCACCTCTAACAGGATAATGAGAGTTCCTATCTAATTGGATTGTTGTGAGGATTACATGAGTTAATATGTGTCAAGTGCTTATAAATATATTTGGTTCAAAATAAGTATTGTATAAAACTTTACTGTTATTGTTGACATTATTTCTGTTTTACTCATTCTTGTCTTATTTTCCCAACTGAATTTTAAGTTATTTGAGGAAACTAATAATTTTTTTAAAAGTTTTATACAGCATATGTCACAAACTTGATGCTTAATCAGCTGGTAAAGGGGAGCTATTCAAGGCTTTTGAATAGGGTTTTATGTGTCAAAGGCAGGATTTAAGCACTGCGCAGCAAGGTATTGGAAAGGTTACTGGAAAGGTTGGATCAAGGACATCTGCAGTAATTCCAAATGTGCAATAGTTTTTTATTCATCTCCAATCAACAAACATTTATTGAGTATTCACCATGTGCCAGACATAGAGATCAATCATAGGGATTCAGAGTGAACAAGTAACCATTCCAACCTTTAGAGCACTTAACACGCAGTACAGGAAAATTAATAAGTAAATGAATAGGGGCAATCATTGCTGAGCTTTATAATAGAAATATGTATAGGCACAGGGTACAGTGGGAAACAACGGCAGTGACAGAAATGGTTTCTACAAGGAGGTCATTCTTAAGCCAGCCCTGAACAGGAGGCTTTGAAAGGTAAAGGTATGGGAGTGTTCTAAGCAAGTAGAGCAAATTTGTGGAGGCAAGAACAAACATGGCAGTGCAGGGCTACTGCAGTGGGATAAGGTTTGGCTATGGCACAAAACAAAACTGGAGAAGTAAGAGGGTTCCATCCTGCCATAAAAATTATTTAGACCTTTTTGTATGGCCAATAGAGAATGTGTGGAGGTTTGAGTTTCTATCATAATTGATGACTAAGATTTATAGTCTATTGTGATTCTAAGTTAGGCTTCATTTTAGTATTACAGAGATAAGGATATATCTTGCATGAGCATGATTAATATGATAGTGACCCCCCAATGCCAACAACAACAAACTTTCCCAGACAATGATAACAACCAGTGCCAATCAATCCCCACTCCCCAATGATGTTTTCAAAACACAGGGAAATACACTACATTTGGTTTTTAGCGTATCTCTTATAGAGTTTAGAATCCCATTAAGTATGCCATAGCTTTTGAAATGAATTAGCTGTCTTATTGAGAATAGGGATCTGCAGAAAATGAGACATGTCTCAGAAAGTATGGAGGGAAGAGAGATGGGAAGAAAGGGGTCCCAAGCAAGGCCACTACCTGGAAGAGCCATGAAGTCAGGAGAACCTCAAAGCAGTGGCTGGTGGCAGATGAATAGGTGATAAAGGCTGGCTGATTGACCAACAACTGCCTATTAGCAGCCTCATGTTTAGGGCAGAAAATTATAAAATAGGAAGTATGTTGTAGGAAGGGATAGCTTGACATTTTGAAAGCTGTTTTTACTCTCCCTTCAAATATTTATCTTTTACCACACTGAATGTTCTTGCATACTTTGTATTGTGTCATCTTACTAATATATAAAGTCTCATAGTTGTTCATCGCTAATCAGGTTGAAATAAATCATGTTATGTGTTAAACAGGGCTTAATTCTACCCTCTCTTTTTCATCTGACAGGGTACTTTTAGAACAATAAGTCCCACAAATGTCAGAGCACAAACAAACCTTCGTTAGCGAAGCAATTCACTAATATTACATAAATCATGATGAGAAACAAAGGATGTCATGTCCTAAAAGGCAAAGTTTTTAATCATATGACAAAAGAATACTCCCTCAAATTTGTAAATATGTATTCTCAGGTTGCAATATTAAAAGTTCCTGTAGCCACTGGATGAAAATTGTTATTCGTGTAATTCATGCAGCAGAAATGTGCTTAAGTCATTAGTTGCTAGAAACAATTTGTGAATGCATATTTTATATTTATATTCTTAAATATAGATATATATTTTAAACGTCTCTTAGCAATGGGTACCTAAAGTTTCATATTGTAAGGAATTATCTCTCCTCTTCATAAACAAGGCTGTATTCAGTAAAATATGTAAATCACCACGAGTCTTATTGACAAATGACAGATGTGGTAATAAAACAAAGTAGTGTGTGATATAATATTACTGTTTCAATTTAAAAAGTGAGTAGTTCTGTCTGTCCTGATGAACTGGGTTTCTTTCAGTTAATTTCATGATCTAGTGCCACAGTTAATAATGAAGGAGTTTGAAGTAGGACCTCTTTTTACACTGTTTTGCTATAAATTCTCATGTGATATGGATACCTTCATAGACATTTTTATTTTAAAACTGAAGAATATAATATCTTGTTCAATTAATTATTAGGCCTGATTAAAAAAGAAAAAAGCTAACTCATCAATTTATTCTTTCCATCATTCCAGAAACTAATATGAGGCAGCTTTTAGAGACACAAATAACTGATTTAAAATAAAATGATTTTCCATGTAAAAAATAAAAACAAAACAAAAAATGGGTGAGGAAATCAAAGCGAAGAAAAGAAATAAGGTAGAAAATAAGATAAAGCCCCAAGAATATAAACGATGATATAAAAAATGATCTTGAGAATTTGCTAAATGTGGTTCAAAAACATGTCCAGATCAAATAGTAAGCACAAATACTTATAGATTTTTATTTTTAGGTATTTATTTTTAAAGATTATTAGGGAATAGTTAATAATAATGTATTAAATGAATAATTAAAGTTTACTAAAATTTTATATTCTGAAAGAAAATTGGCACATCTTTAGAATTTACTGAAAATTTAAATAATATGGCACCCAAGCAAAGGTGCAAAGCTCTTACTGCATAGACTTGTGGAGTTCCCACTTTTTTTTTCCTTCTGAAAGAAGGAGTGTAATCAGTGAGATCTTCAGCTAATTATGGTTTCAATTATACCTGTGTCCTTTAAAATTTTAATTAATGCTAGTTCAGCTTCATCTTTATCAACTAATTTTTGTTCTAGGTTTGGTTTAACCCTATAGTACGTACTAATGACAATTTATAGTAACAGTAGTTTTAGCTCATAAATTAAAACAAACAAACTTAGAGACATTAAGTTTCCCAAATCATTACTTGTGCAGTGGGACTTCATTGGTGAAATTCTACCCTTAAAGTTATGCTGTTTAACTAAGTTTGTATAGTCAGGGTGAGCATAATAAATGATTGGGATACTTTCAAGTATGTAAGTGAAAATATAATATAATTAAGGGTTAGTCCCTTAAATTATATTAGATACTCATATATGCTTGCTGCTAATAACATTTTTATCATGATATGTTTATTTTGTCTCTAATTCTTTGTTTCCATCTAATTAGTTTTCAATATTCAAAATTCGACAACTATTTTTTTAAGAGCCAATTATGTGCCATTGTGTCATTTAATTTCACATTGTCTCCCCTGAGGAGATTGGCTTGGCCATTTTACAGATAAGAAAACTGTGGTTTAGCAATGTTCGAGGATAGTAGTAGGTGACAGAGAGAAAGTAATTAAATATAAACTTTTTAACTTTTTTTTTTTGGTGAGGAAGATTGGCCCTGAGCTAACATCTGTTGTTAATCTTCCCCTTTTTGCTTGAGGAAGATTGTCCCTGAGCTGACATCTGTGCCAATCTTCCTCTATTTTGTATAAGGAATGCCGCCACAGCATGGGTTGATGAGAGGTGCATAGGTCCGTGCCCAGGATTGGAACCCACAAACCCCAGGCCTCCAAAGTGGAGCGTGCAAACCCAACCACTATGCCACCGGGCCAGCCCTTAAACTTTTTTACATTTTTTAATGCAACACATAGCTAGTTGCTACATACCACAATTCCCCTTAATTACATTCTTGATGCCCTATTGAAGTCTGAATTTTTATGTCACGAAACCTGGGCCACATACCCTTAGTTCAGCAATCTCTTGGGGCCTTGAAGAGCTATCCATGCCAATATTATCCATTGAGTCCTCAGTCCAAGACAGCATAAGAACATGATATCTCAACTCTCCCACCTCAAAACATGTTTTCTCTTCACTAAGCTCCATTTTATCTTCTTTTTAAATGCTTCACTTATATTGTTACTCAGGGGATAACAAGTTGATTGCTTTCATATTTTAGATCAAAACCATTGGATGTTAATTTATATTTCCCTGAAAACAATTCATTAAATCCTTTCTGTTCTAAAAACAAAATAACACTAACGAAATAAAACAAGAGGTCGATTCATTGGGTTTGACAGATTCATCACTAATTTTAAACATAAAAGCTGGCAATATCAACTTCATTAACATATCTCCTGCACCAAATTAGTGAGTTAGGAGAACTGAGTGAAAAAAGTGTCCTTGACTTAGAGCTGGAAGTGCAAACAGGCCCCATGAGGAGGGTGACCATTTGCTATGTGTCTTCGTTTGCCTCGGCTAGCCTTGGTTTGCCTGGCTTACGCCTGTTGTACTGTCATCCATCTGGTTTAGCTTCTATCTAAATTTTTCAGTTTTTAAGAACACACTGTTATTCATTTTATTGAAATGAGCTGGGTTGGGTTTGAGAGATTTCTGCTTTGCTTGCAGCTTCTGCTGTAGTCCGGGCTAGTAGTTTGTGAGACCCATGTGCAATGAAGAGATTTCTCACTCTACCATGTGGTTAAATCTGAAAGACAACAACCAGCCTGCCGTTCTATTCCCAACCCTTTTCAGGTCCAGCATGCCTTCAAAGACTGCATGCATTATGCTTGCTGATAACACAAAGGGCTCTCAGACCTCAGGGACTAGGAACCACTAACTCCTTCTGTGCCGGATGCGCAAAGCTGCCAGGACACCAGTGACTGGGGTTAGTAGGAAATGTGGGAAATTTTCCTTGTGATATGGGAAATGTGTATGGAAAATAGAGGATGAGCAGTCCTGTTCTATGGAGAGTAGTCTATAGTGTTTTGTCGTTTATTCTATTGTTTAACTCCACAGCTATATTGCATGGTTCGGAAAATCTTTTTTATTTTAGAAAAACCCCTTTGGCAGCAATAACAGAAAAAAGGAAATGAATGTTTAATGAAATACGAGGTACTGAATTTACAGTTCTTTAAAAAAGTTGATGATGGGGCCGGCCCCGTGGCATAGTGGTTAAGCGTGCATGCTCACTGCGGTGGCCCGGGGTTCATAGGTTCGGATCCTGGGTGCGCACCGACACACTGCTTGTCAAGCCATGCTGTGGCGGTGGCCCATATAAAGTGGAGGAAGATGGGCACGGATGTGGGCTCAGGGCCAATCTTCCTCAGCAAAAAGAGGAGGATTGGCAACTGACGTTGGCTCAGGGCTAATCTTCCTCACAAAAAAAAAAAAAGTTGATGGTAAACATGTAACTTGCACAAAAAGTTTGTTGAGATTTAGACATGTCAATAACCACATGACCGCCAGAAGATGCAAATTTGCTGAAGAAGCCCCAGTGCTCAGTTCAAATTCTGTTGCATTTTGTTCAAAATTAGTTATAAATTTAGAACTGAAATATTTAAAGAATGGGGTAGCAAAAATATTCATATTTTGAATATGTAACAATATGTAATTATTGCAAACAATGCTTTCAAATGGAACATGTTGAAATGGATCCTTACAAAAGAAGAAACTAAAGAAATTAAATAACAAGAGCTCAACCAGTGTAAAAGCCTTAATTTTGGAGTTTTATAATTGCACTTTGGAATACCTTGAGTTATGGGAAGAATGTCTTGTTGGTGCTCCTCTCTCTGATTGAATATGTTTATATATTTTGAAGTATTTAAATTTGGCTAAACATTCAAAAGAATCATAATAGAGGTGACGTTGATGTATTATAGAGAAATGTTTGGCAAAGAAAGTTATAAATCAAAGCAAAAAACACCTGACTATCTATAAGAATATTTACATGTTTCAATATAAAAATATTAAGATTGAGATTATACTTCATGTAGCATGATTTGCTTTTTGATTACTAGGTACCTTAGCACTTACAGAGAGAATAATTTTTCAGTAAAAATTTTATGGTGTACAAGAAAAGGTCAATTGAAAGGTCCACAGTTTCTTGTGTATTATCTGTAAAATGCATCTTTGAAGAAGTTTTCAGGTAATTTTACAAAAAAAAATTGAAATAATAGGACCATATTGAAAGAATGCATTTTCAAAATAATACTAGTGATGTGGTACTAGAGATAGATATGGATAAGAACCTGTTTAAAGAACCTAAATATGTACATAAATACTTTTTCTTCTTATGTTGTTTCTACACTTATTTCTCTTGGTATATTTTTATAGGGCTTTATGATCCTTTTTAAAAAATTCCTCCCTAGTGCAGCATACAAAATTAATGTACAGAAATCTGTTACATTTCTATACACTAATAGCGAACTACCAGAAAGAGAAATTAAGAAAAGAATTCCATTTACAATGGCATCAAAAAGAATAAAATACCCAGGAGTAAATTTAACCAGGGAAGTTAAAGACTTGTACTCTGAAAACTGTGAGATATTAATGAAGTAAATTAAAGACTACACAAATAAATAAAAATATATACTGTGCTCATGGATTGGAAGAATTAATATTGTTAAAATGTCCGTACCACACAAAGCAATCTACAGATTCATTGCAATCCCTATCAAAATACCAATGGCATTTTTCACGGCACTAGAAAAAAATCCTAAAATTTGTATGGAACCATGAAAGCCCTTGAGTAGCCAAAGCAATCTTGAGAAAGAACAAAGCCAGAGGCATCACACTCCCTGACTTCAAATTATACTACAACAAAGCTATAGTAGTCAAAACGGTATGGTACTGGCACAAAAATAGACACATAGATCAATGCAACAGAATAGAGAGCCCAGAAATAAACTCACACTTATCTGGTCAATTAATCTATGAGAAAGGAGGCAAGAATATACAGTGGGGAAAAGACAGTCTTTTCGGTAAACGGTTTTGGGAAAACTGGACAGCTACATGCAGAAGAACAAAAGTGGACCACTTTCTTACATCATATACAAAAATAAACTCAAAATGGATTAAAGACTTAAATGTAAGACCTAAAACCATAAGACTCAAAGAAGAAAACATAGGCAGTAAGCTCTTTGACATCAGTCTTATCGATATTTTTTTGGATCTCTCTTCAGTCAAGGGCAACAAAGGCAAAAATAAACAAATGGGACTGCATCAAACTAAAACATTTTTGCACAGTGAGGGAAACCATCAATAAAATGAAAATACAACCTACCAAATGGGAGAAGATATTTGCAAATGATATATCTAATAAGGGGTTAATATCCAAAATATATAAAGAACTTATACAACTCAATATCAAAAAAACAATCTAATTAAAAAATAGGCAGAGGACCTGAGTAGACATTTCTCTGAAGAAGACATACAGATGGTCAACAATCACATGAAAAGATGCTCAACATCACTAATCATCAGCAAAATGCAAATCAAAACCACAATGAGACATCACCTCACGCCTGTCGGAATGGCTTTTATCAAAAAGACAAGAAAACAAGTGTTGGTGGGGATGTGGAGAAAAGGCAACCCTTATGCACTGTTGGTGGGAATGTAAATTGGTGCAGTCACTATGGAAAACAGTATGGAGTTTCCTCAAAAAATTAAAAATAGAACTACCATATGATCCAGCAATTCCACTTCTGGGTATTTATCTGAAGAAAACAAAAACACTAACTCAAAAAAATATAATATATGCACCTCTATATTCATTGAAGTGTTATTTACAATAGCCAAGATGTGGAAGCAACCTAAGTGTCCATCAATAGATGAATAAAGATGTGATATACATATATATGTGTATGTGTGTATATATATGTGTATATATGTGTGTACGTGTGTGTGTGTGTGTGTGTATATATATATATATATATATATGCAATGGAATATTACTCAGCCATAAAAAAGAATGAAATCTTGCCATTTGCAACAACATGAGTGGACCTAGAGGGTATTATGCTAAGTGAAATAAGTCAGATAGAGAAAGGCAAATACCATATGATTTCACTTATATGTGGAATCTAAAAAACAAAACAAAACAGAAACAAGCTCATACATACAGAGAACAAACTGGTGGTTGCCAGAGGGGAGGGGAAAGGGGGGATGGGTAAAATAGGTGAAGGGGATTAAGAGGTACAGACTTCCAGTTATAAAACAAATAAGTCATGGAGAATGTAATGTACAATACAGGGAATATAGTTAATGATATTGTAATAATTTTGTATGTGACAGATGGTAACTAGACTTATTGCTGTGATCATTTCATAATGTGTATAAATGTCGAATCACTGTAGTGTACACCTGAAACTAATATAATATTGTATGTCGATTATACTTCCATTAAAAAATAAATAAATAAAAATAAAAATTCCTAACTATTTCAGTGTATATTTCCTAAAATCAAGGACAGTCTCTTATAAAATCAGGACAACTATCAGAATCTGGAAGTGAACATTGCTTATGTTTAATGTTCAGATCAGGTGAAGAAGTATTTTAATGTTGTTTTACTGAACAAGATATGTGCTATTTTTATTTTATAGGAAGATTTTTATTTTGAAAATAGCTATTGAATAGAACTTTTTATTGATTCACCAATATATTAAAACCAAATTGTCAGTTGTTAATTAAATATTTTTAAAATTATATAATTTAATCATTTTATTGTTCCCATTCACTATTAAATATACCCTGATTTGCATGATAAATTATATGGTCTCCCTGCTCATGTTTAAAGGATATATGAAAATTAACCAGATGAAAGAAGGGAGAGAAGGGCATTCCAGGAACTAGATTCTACTGTGAACTGCGGCTGCTACTCTCTCTCCTCTTTGTCATAATCATTTGTGATCTTGGAAATGGAATTACATTGGCTAAACGTGGCTGTGGAGCCCCTCCATCTCTGTAATGGAACAGTTTTAGAGGTGGCTAGGTAGAAGCTCCCAAAGCTGTCTACTATCAGTTGACTTGAAATTGCAAATGATGGTATTAACTATGGCACCCTCTTCCACAAATAAAGAGGGATAGAGTTCTGAAGGGGAGTTAAAAAAAAAAAACACACTATTATCACACAAATGATTGTCAGGTTCTCTTTCCTTGTAAAATTCATATTTTGGCCAAGATAATTTTTTAAAAGTATTTAACCGAAACATTTTAAACTACTTGGGAGAAAAAATTGATACTGGGGAGGATAATCACACTCCATTGTAAATGAGGGATTGGAAGACATCTTAGCTACGTTCATTATAAATGAAATCAAGACGCTTTTTAATGAATTTCAAAAATATTGAACTATTCATTCAAATGCTCCCGAAAGTCTTTGCACTTGGTCTTCCTGAGTCTTGTCAAAATGGAGGACAAGTATATATACACGGAGAACAAGTAATGAGGTACAAGGAGTGTTTCCTAGTCCTATTAGTGAGTAGATGGTCATAAAAAAAAAAAAAAGACCAAAAGAGAGATCAAAAGAATACTATCCATCCACTTATCTGCCTACCTATCCATCAAGCCATCCATTCATCCATCCACCTATTCATTCACCCACCCATCCACCCACCCACCTGTCCACCCACCTATCCATTCACACAATCATTCATATGTTCAACTAATAGTTAATAAATGCATATTTTTGATATATTTCATTGGCAAAGACTACAAAGACCTGGCCCCACTCTTAAGTTATTTACAGTCTAATGCAGGGATTCAATGCCAATAAATATATTTCAGTGGGGCTAGATTTCTGCTTATATGTCACTACTTTTGAGCAAAATGAGTTCTTTTCTGAAAACTTAGAAAAATAAACTTAGAGTTACTTTTTGTGCTAGTAAAATTCTCATCCTCAAGTAAATACAGTCTATCTTCACTTCACTTTTTGTATTCATTTCGACAAATGTTTGTTGATTACTTACGAGCCAGGCGTGGGGGTACTGAGAAAAACTACACTGTCCCTAGACACGAAGAAAGAGGGCATAGACACACATGGATGATTTGAAAACCACCTGCTGATGCTCTGACCAAGTTGTGTTCAGCATACCGTGGGAGCACAGAGAAGAGGCGTCTAATCTGACTTGAGAGTGCTGGCGAGGGCAAATGGTGTCAGGGAGGACCTCTGGGAAAAGTTTCAAGGACGGAGGAAATTAACCACATAAAAGAAGGGAGGGAAGGACATTCCAGGAGGTGGGAAAGGTATGAGCAGAGGCACAAAGTGATAAAATGTGTGGTGGAGAATTATAAGCACACTGGTGCTTCAAGAGCGTAAAGAGAAAGGCATCATGGGCGGGAGACAGCTGGTGTGGAAGACTGGGAGCTGCCCTGCAGGGACTTTCATGCACTTTCAAGAAGCCTGAGTCTCGAGACACTATTGAAATAATTTAAAGTAGTGGTGGGGATAGTGACAAGGTCAGTTTTTAGTCTGGATCAGGTTTTTCCACCTCAGCACTATTAGCATTTGGGCCAGATAATTATTTGCATTGTTGGGGTTGGGGAGGAGACTGTCCTGTTTGTTATAGGATTTTGAGCAACATCTTTGGCCTGTACTCTCTAGATACCACTAGCATTATGCAGTTGTGACAACCGAAAATGTCTTCAAACATTGCCAATGCCCCCTGAGGGTGCAAAAATCACCCCCGGTTTTAGGTGCATCACCCAGAAGATGAATCTCAGAGAGAAAGACAAGTGATAAGATCAGAACTGAATATGGAGGTGGAGATTAGAGTGGGAACTGGACAGATATGGCAGATAATTTGGGAGACATTGGGATGGAAAACCTGGGAAGAAAAAGAGAAATGAGGTGGAGGGTGCTGGGAGAAGTTTGGGTTGGGTTTTTGAGATGGAGATTCAACGTGTCTGAGTTATATCCAGGCAGATCTGTCTGGCAGGCAGTTGAATATGCAAACCTGAAACTCCGGGAAGAAGTTTGGTCTTGAAGGAGAGATTTGAGTGTTGTTAGCTTAAGTGAGGAAGGAGGTGGGTAGAGAAGGAAACAACAGTTGAAAAGGCCAACAATTGAACCTTTGAGAACATAAAGAACAGCAGAAGAGCAAAGTATCAAAGACGAGGAATAGTTAGGGGTAAGAGAAGAGCTAGGCAAGTGTGAGATTATGTCTGCCAAAGAAACCTTTCAAGAAGGAAGCTGTTTTAGTAACAGTGCATAGAAAGGCCCATTCAAACAAGAAATAAGAAACGGTCTTTAGACATAGTGGTTAGTTGGAGAGGAAAATACATGACTTAGTGGAGACAGTGTTATTCTGCTCTGTAGACTTGGTAGCTGGCACATAGTAGGTGCTCAAAAAATGTTTATGAGGTGAATGAAAGAATAAATAAGTAAATTATATTGAATTTTACTAAATAAAGGAGCTCTTTTGAGAATATAGAAGCAGGTCTCTGTGCCTACATTATTATTATGGTCTTTGGCTATAATATTGTATTAAATATCATATCTAAGAAAATAGAGATAATTAATGCTTCTCTCTTAATTATTTTATGATAATACAAAATGATCTGCTAATGTCTGTGAAGTATTTTGAGACTCTCAGATATAGGCATTGCAGAGGTATTTTTATTATGTCCCTTTCCATACCAATATGCACAAATAGACAACTGAATTATGCCAGTGACAAAATAAGTCTAATGTGTAATTGCACTCATTTAATGTATAAATGATCATTTGTATATCCTGAAGTATGCCAAGTTGTGTCTAGAAGGCTGTGAACAGCTGTCTCATGTAGCTAATGGCTTTTCTCACCAAAAATGTGAAAACTAGATATAATGCTCATCACCAACGTGATGTGTTCTGGATACCAAAGGTGGTGGTGGGGGGGGGGGGTCTTGCATGAAATTTTAATGTAATTGGTGTGGATTTCAGGGTTATTTTTTTCTACATGTAGTTCAGGATATTCAGTGTACTTAATATCTATTGGCAATTCTACTAGATTTTTTAAAATAAGAAACTAGTTACAGCCAAATTTAATAAAACTGTAGTGCATGTAACCTTTGGCTATTTATCTGCTTATTCCACAAGTTCAGAGAGTCAAATGCTAAATGCTGCAGAAATTAATTTCCCAAGATTCCATCACAGTTTGAGGAAATTAGTCTTTTACTTCTCTTGTCAATGCTGCAAGAAAGAAGCTGTGCAAAAGTTTTCCAGTTTGAAATTTTCTACATTATCTTTTTATTCATAAGGAGACATTTTATTCCTTGTATTTACTCCCAGAGAGTATGCATTTAATGTTTCAAATGTCATTATTTTTATTCCTATTGTGCATCTTCAGTATATAAAAAAAAATTGCGAGTGATATCTGTTCAGAAGTTGTCTGGTTGTTACCAAAGTATAAATTCACTCTCTCTGTAGTTAAATGAACACCCTAACTCTATTTGGACATATGTTTCAAGGACTTGAAATATTGAAACGAGTGACTTGTGATTCTCAATCAGGTTAGTATGACTTGAACACGTGTCTGCATTGATATACTGCTGAGTACCACGAGGCACAAATAATAAGTGTAAATTGTAACCCTTATTCTCAGAAGTTTGCAGGCCTGTCGGAGAGAAGGAACCATATATTAATCAACAAGGCAACAATTGAGTGCTGAGTGCTTTAGAGCTCAGCACACGTGTAGAGGTGTTTAAGGATGGGAGAGATCCATCAGCGCAAAGGAAGTCAAAGGAGGCTTCATGGGGGGGGAGGGGGTCTTCCTCCTGTTTTTGCTGGTGTTGATAACAGTCCCAAAGGGAAATTTGTTTTTCCCAATTTGTACTAGAATCCTCTTTACAAGTGGGAGATGGGAAAGGGGAAACTGAATTTGCCATTTGGAGGAGTGCAGAGTTAAAGCAAAGGGATCAGGAGACGTCAGATCTTCAACATTTTTGGACTTCAGGGATGTTTTTCCATACTTTCCTTATTTAGGAAACAGAACCACAGGTCTGCTTTGGGTGTCACTGATTTTTACTCAGTCCTTTGAGACTCTCATTAGTAGGGAAGTGGCTTCTTAAAGAAAGGACTTTTAAAATATATCTATATATGTTTATACTTTCTCAACTCCTTCCCTTAGATATTTTGGCAATAGCTTTTTCCTTGGTGGTTAAAGCACTATGCCTTTTTACTTAAAAGGTTCATTGTGACTGCCATCACAAGCAAACTAATAATCTCTTTTGTACTTAAAAGTTCATTTACTAAGGAAAATAAATCACTAAAATGTGCTTTTTTTCATTTAGTAGAATAATTTATATTTCTTGAGCACTACGTCTTTGCACTTCTTAAGGCCAAGGAAGCACATTCATCTAGAAAGCAAGCTAATAAATTTAAGAAAAGACCTCCATTGCAAAATAGAGTAGGCTCTTGCAAGCAAAGCTAACTTAGTCTTTGGCAGTTTGGAGGGTTTTTTAACGCTTACCCAGAGATTGGCTGTTACATCGTAAGGCATTCAAGCCAGTCATGTGGACTGTCTCAAGTTATCCAAGAGTTTAAATTTCCCTTGCAGAAGTAAGCCAAGGATTGTGTCTTCACATCTGCTCTCAGCACAAAGCACTGCTTTGTCCCCTGGATTCCAAACAGAAAGCAGCTTTGCTTTTCAGGAAGACGTATTGTAAGTGGTAGCATGAAACTTGGGAGAAGTACCGCTTGTTCACTCCAGTTGCCGAGGAGAGAAGTCACATTCACCAGCCGCATGCCTGCTAAACACCTGGCAGAACTCATAGCGGAAGACTTGCAGATATCTGATGCATTACCCATCATCCGTGTAACATATACTCCTGTTTTCTCACTATTGCTGCAGCCTGGGCTGAAATGGAGGGAAAGCCGCAGACTTTGAACTCAAAGACGAGAATTCTTCAGGGAGGCACTGGATAGGCTGAGGCTAGAGATTTGGTTTGAGAGACCCGCGTTCCAGACCTCTCTTGGCCAAAAGTAACTAAGTGATCTTAGACGATTTACACTCTTTTCTGGTCTTCTCTTTCTTTGTTTGTACAATATGTTGTTTGAACTAGGCAATCTCCAAGACGTCTCCCAGTTCTAACAAAAGGTCCTTTTAGAATTTCCCATTTATTTCTAAGAAAGCCTTTAACATTGGATGAATGAAGAGACTTGCTATCACATTTAAAAATGGAGAGAGATGGATGGGGATGGACAGCAGCACTTGGCTCTCAACTATGATTCCTTTTCTATGTACTTGCTTTCTTTTCCTATTATCTGATTTTCTCTAAAGTGACATTACCCAAATGCATAAAATGAAATTATATCCTTTCAGAATGTACGCCTAGCTACGTGATGATTAATGTCCTGATTATTACACAGGGCTTAGTAGAAAAAAGAGCCCTACCGCCGGGTTGAATAAAGCCTTCTATTTGGTGTTCCAATCTCATTTGAAGAGTACGATGCAAGAGAATTCATTTTAATATTTTACCTTCTTTTGTATGGTACCATTTTTTTTTATATTGCTTTCTTCAAGATTGTCTTCATACTTTTGAAATTCCACTGCAGTGTATTCTGACACATTGTGAAATGGCTGCTCTAGTGTTATAGCAGGTTAAATTTCATATACCTATCAGTAAAAGAAGTGATAAGAAAAACTGGGCATTCACATCTATCCAAATAGGAGTTATTCACGTTTCCTAGTGAGTCAAATGAGGGATAAAAATAATGGACCTTGGCAAGAATATGATGGTAGATTCCTTTGACAGCACCCTCTTACTACTGGACCCCAGAAACATGGTGAGTTTCTGATATTAGTGCTCACAATTACTTTTTTCACAGTAATATGAAACCAAAATTTTCAGGAACACATTTCCCTACTACCCAATATTCAAGTATTTTTATTTCAGTAATGCCTAGTTAATGTTGCTATTCTCAGCCCTCAACTACATTATCTGTGTTCTCCAATACAGCTGTAATACTTGATCTTCTCATTGACCACATATTTTAGTCACTTATTCTACATGTATTTACTACATACCTATCATTTTCAAGGTATGCGTGAATAAGATAGCGTGGGCAGAAAAGACAGAGTCCCCACCCACAATGACTTATATTGGGGAGGGGGTAAGAAAAACACATACAAGGATAAAAATACAAGAGCGAAGTGCCAGCATGACAGTCATAGAACAGCTGTCACAAGGAAGTGCATAATTTATTTCCAAATGGGTTTTCTTAACACCAAGTACTTTGATTTAAAGGCAGAGAGCTTACTGCTGATTGGAATAATCAGGGGAGGCTCCATGCAGGAGGGGGCCTTGAGGGAGCACTGAAAGATATGAAGGATTAGGATATGCAGAGCTGGCAGGACGGCGTGAACCAAGGCGATGTTTCTCAAAGGCTCTGTACCACTGCTGATGGGTGCACAATGTACAGACATAACGTTAAATAATACTGAACCACAAGGTGAGAACGTTTTCTCTTTCCGACTGTCTTTCAATATTTTTACTCAGGAAAAATGGTCTCAATTTTATGCTAATGCATCTTTAATCCCTTTCTATACTTGTTAGTTAACTAGTCCCTCTTCCCTCCCCCTGTTCTTTTACACATAGCCAGTAGCTCCCCAGGCTCAAAGACAAGGGCAGACAACAGTAACTATAATTCAATAAAAGGGCTTCAGATTGCATTTGTTTTTTAGTTCTCTTCATCTTACGGAAAGTAATGCTTGATTTCCACTTAAAATTGTGATATAAAATGTTTTAATCAAATAAATATATTAAGGGAAAACTTAGATAATTTAAGGAAAAATGGAGGCAAATAATAGTACACATGTTATGTGGCTAGGGCAAAATTTGGGTGGTATATGAATGAATTTGGGAAAACATTGAGTTACAATATAAATTATACTTAGGATGGGAAGTAGCTCCACCAGGAGAGTCATGATGGAAAGTAGCCAGAATAAGATTAGAAAGACAGGTTGTGAGAAGGCCAAGGAGATTAGGGGATACTAGATTCATCGACTTCATTCATGTTCTGTCTTCTCTTGGAATTCCATTACCACCTCCTTTACCCAGATATTAGTAACTATGGTTTATTGATTCCTTTTCAGATGCCAGATATTGTATTAAGTATCTTACATGTAATTATCACATTTTTCATTACAACTACCCTAAGAGGAAGGTATTAACTTGAGTGTAGGAGTAAAGAATCTTACCAAAGTGCACATAGCTAATCACTGATATGACTGGGTTTGGAACCCAAGTCTATTTGATTCCAAAGCTCCTATTCTTCATCATGCCTGGAAACCCTCCTCATTAAGCCCCAGCATGAATACTATCTTTTTCTGTCTAAGCCCAACTTTCCAACAGATGGTCGATCTCTTTTGCCTTTCTGCAACTAGCACTATGCATATTTGGGTAGCAATTTTCTTCTCCCCTTCACTAGAAGTGTTTGGGTTGTAAGTGCCCAGAAGGCCTGTTCTCATGTCCCAAGGCTTCCAGCACTGTACTTTTCTCATGGTCAAGGTGCATAGTGTTTGAATTGACTAAATTTTCTTCCTCTGCCATGGCTTATCACAGAAATAGAGCTGCACCATTTCAGAGTGGAAGTGGGAACAGGAGCTCTGGCGAAGATAACTCAGGAACTACCTGGAAAGGCTTTGCCTTTGTCAGATGCCAAGAATCTAATTAATTTTGAGCAAACCAGCAACTCATTGGATTTGTTAAATCATTTTGGATGTTTTTTGTACCTCAGTTTTATGATGTCTGGGTTAAATAGCACAAAAATGGATACCTGGTAATTATAGACTTTTAGATCTCAGAAAAGAATTTTAAAGAATATCTCATCCAACTCCTTTATTTTATCAAGGAGGAAACTGAAGACTAAGAGGGTTTCATAAGTTGCTTCAGGCCACAGAGCAAGTTAAGGGCAAGGCTTTAACTAAAGGTCTCTCGATTCCTAGTCAATATCTTCTGTATTGATAGCTTTGAGCTTGGAGGTCACGTGCTCCTTCTTCCCACCCAATGTCGGGGTCCCTGCGGTATCCCTGACTGATGTCAACAGGTGCTGCTGTGACCATGGAAGAGGAACTCTTTATCTTTGGAAGCAATCTACTCCATTTTAAGTTAAAGAGTGTCTTTTCCTGTATTGAACCTAATAGAACCTCACAATCATGTCTATTGCTCTAACACCAGAGATTTCTAGGGCTCCCTTTTTGAAACTGGCCTCTTTTCCATCATACATGAACTCCTTCTGTGATCCTATCAGTCCCAAGGCTTTAAATACATCTATACATTGAGGACTTTCAAATTTGTATCTCTAGACCCACCTTCTCCTCTGAACTCTAGACTCATGTAGAACAGCCTGCCAGATATCTCCCTTTGGATGTCTACCAGGCATCTCAGATTTAACACCAAAAAACAAAGTCTTAATTATACATTCCCACCAGAAAGTTCTCCCTCACCCCAGTCTTCTTTGTCTCGTGAGACTTTATTTTTCCAATTGCTCAGGCCAGATACCTGAAGTCATCCTTATGTATCTTATTGTCTTTCATTGTACACCTGAACCATCAGCTACCCTATTGGCTCTACTTTAAAATTACTTCCAGAATCCAACAAATTCTTACCAACTCCACTGCTCCCACCGTGGTGCAGGCTATCCTTCTCTCTTGCACAGTCAACTCCCTGCCACCCTGCCTTGCTCCTCAACAGTCTGTTCTCACAACAGCTGGAACATAAATCAAAATCCTCCCATGTCGGCAACCTCCTCACCATGATCTGAAAGCCCCTTCTTTCCTTCTGACTTTATCCTCTACCCCTCTCCCTCTCACTCATTCTTCTCTAGGTACCATGCCCAGTTACTGTTCCTCCGACATGCCACATGAACTCCCACCTCCAACCCTTTGTATTTGTACTCGCAATTCCCTCTGATTAAAACACTCTTCCTTCTGCCATGCCCACCCGCACTCACTCCCTCAGTTGCCTTCACTTCTATATCCACCATATCAGGGGAGATTTTACTGACCTCTCCCTCCCCGATATATTATCCCAGTACTCTGATTAATTTGTATTCATAGCATTTATCACTATATGACAAACTATGCATTTACATGTTTGTTCTTTTATCCTTCTCACAAAATAGTGAGCTCAATGACAGCTGGGATTTTATTTTATTTTTGTTGTCTCCTCAGTATCTAAAATAGTGTCTACAAAATGTGGGTGTAATAAATAAATATTTGTTAAATGAATTTCTCTTTCAACTTGGCCATTTAGCTAGGTCTTATACTTGAACTGTTTTGTTCTGGAACCCATGAGCAAGAATTTGCCTTTATTCCAATAAATAGTGTAATTTTAGTTTGGAGCCATTAGGCAAAGTTGGCAGAACCTTTTTGAATCTGTATTTTTGCCATTCTGTGTTAATTTATAATAATTACTAATATTAGCCACAGATACCATTTATTGAACACTTACATGGCTATCACTCTGCCAAGTGTTTTACAACATTGTTTCACTTAATCCCCACAGTGACTCTATGGAAAATGCTACTATTCTTCATTTTACCAATCAGAAAATCGAACCCTCGAGAGGTTAAGCAACTTGCTCCAGCTCATACAATCAATGAATGGCAGAGCAGAGTCGCACTTCAAAGCCACATGTCTCTGATTCTAATATACTGTAGTGATCAAGAGCATGGCCTCTATGGACAGAGAGATCTGGGTTAGCACTTACTGGCCACAGCTGTGTGATGTTGCTCAAGTCATTTTCCTCTCTTGAGCTCAGGTCCCCATCTCATAAATGAGGGTGACAGTAATACCGACTTCACAGGGTTGTTAGGCTGATCAGATGAGATAACTCTGGTCACACGATTTAGTGTAGTCCTGGCACAGAGTAAAAGCCCAATAAGTGTTGTCACAATGGTAATACAATTAACAGGACCAAAATTTTCATAATTATTTTGCTACCACTGGACAATGCATATCCTCTTAATATTATTCTATCCCATCTCTATCTATGAGTTCTCGCTTCAATCTATATAATCTGAAAATTTGATAATGTCATCGTAAAATGCACCACTGATCAAAAGTGTTGAAAGATGTAGAGGTAAGGAGAAACCTTCACACAGCCAGGGATTCCCTTGAGAAACTGCCTGAGCTCTGTTCGACTGCAACAAGTTACCAGTTATATGGCGCCTTACAGAAACATAGCTTAGTTTTACCAGTATGTTCTGCTCACCTGCTAAAAGGCTAGCAGAGCTTTGCTTTGCTCATCTAGAGATGTTTTACTTTCCTCACCTTCTGGGACTAAAGACCATGTCAGGGAAACTAAGACGAAACTCTGAAGTCTTCAGCTGTGGGCAGACTGGTCTCCAGTTATCCTACTTTTTAGCAGTGCTGGAGGTAACCTGGATGCTTGGCACTTCTAGAAGGAAGTGGAGAGGAGCAACCTGCCATTTCTGTGCATGCTCTCCATAACTTGGCATCACACGGCAGTGATGAAAAGACCAATAGAAATTGCTACTATTTGTTGAGTACTTACCGTATGCCAGGCACTGTGCTTGGCGCTGTACAAAAGCTCATTTAATCCGCACAACAACTTTACGTACTAGATGTTACCCTTATTTTCTAGAAGAGGAAACTGTTGAGAGTGGGTATTAGTAGGTGCAGTTGGTGTCCCATCCAGATTTCCTTTACTGGGCTGGTTACTATGTTACCAACTTGTGCCTCTCTGCTCTGAAAGCACTTGTACGCTGTGTTAACGGAATTCCAGTAGAGGGCGCTAGAGGGACACTGCGGGAGGAAGCTGCTCTTCTGCCTGTTGGTGGTGTGAGGGGAGGTGGAGGACATCTGGTGAAGCCTGCCGCAGCATGGAGCCCAAAACACAGTCCCTCTGCAAACCTGCAGCCTCAGGCTAGCCATAACCTTTCCATAGCTCTCTTCACAAAAACCAGAGCCGCGCATGGCTCGTGCCCTCCTCCCCTCTCCCACCAGTACACAGACCTCCACCACACACACCCATGGTATCAGTTGTTGATCACCTGCTCCTCACTTGCACTCCGCACTCCACAGAGTGGTGGCCTGTTCCTTTCCGGCAGCGCAGACCATCTCCAGCCTGGCCATACCGGCACACTTCTCTGCCGTCTGGTGGGCTGAACCAGACTTTCTTCAAGTTTGTCCTTCCTTGGATTCTCTCTCAGCCCTAGGGTACCATACAATTAACTCTCCTACCATAGTTAGTAATTATTTATATAAAACATTTCCTGTTTAACTTACTGTATGATTTTTATATCCAGATTGGATCCAGACTGCTATAAGCCCATCCCATAGCTTCTACAAGCATTGGCCGCTAAACTCACAGCTGCCTCCTTCTTCAGATAACTGCCCTCAGCCGATGGCAGCTGCTTTGCCCGGGAGGTTAGCACCCTCCGCAATTCTCCCCCTCCACCTGTGGGCCAGAGCCAATGGCTAACCCACAAAAGCAGCTCCTTAGACTTTAGGCAGGGACAATTCTGTGGTACAATTTACCTTCCAGAACTCCCCTGTGGATCAGGTCAAGGTGAATCTTTTCCAGAAACCATGTTCGTTCTCTGCTCTCTTTCCCCTTCTCAGTGCTGCCCCCTTATTCCTTATAGGCTTTTCCTGAGAGTACTCCCTCAATAAATTGGGTATATTCTAATCCTTGTCTCAGGGTTCGCATTTAGGGAACCCGATCTCAGATATGTACCAAGGCCACAGAGCTGGAAGATAATGCAGCTGGTGATTGTACTATGTCTGACTCCAAATCCTGTGCTCTTAACCATCACTTTCTCATGGTTGAGGTAATCTCCCACCTCCAACGTGTTCTTCCTAACCCAATATGTCTCTATGCTGAGCCATCCTGGCTTTGAGGATGGCCTGTCATTGGTTCAGAGTGAAGTTTGTGATTACTGGTTTAACAGTATCCAAGACCTGTGCCCACTGTTACCAGAGGTCCACATGCCCATTATCTGTTCCATGGAAGCTTACATACCCTCTGTTGTTACTGCCTTGGACCTGTATCTCTTCCTCCTCTCTCTTCCTCAAAGAGTATGGACCACCATCCTGATTGGACCTCCCAGTTCCCTGACGTGACTCTGCTTGTTTAGTAAAATCATGCTGCTCTTCTCCAATCATGTTTATTTGGGGTAGACTAGTTCTCCATGCCCTGGGAATTGTGCACTGGCATTCACTAAGGTTCAGAAACTAAGATGACAGTTTGACACTTGACTGCCTTTTAAGTAAATAATAGTTTTTATTGGGGACCATAGCATCGGGTTTATTTATAACTCCTGCCACCCCACACTGGCACTTAATGGGGTGGTGGGAGGAGGCAGTTGAAAGGCTGCTTAGGGACGGAGGGGAACTAGGAGGACTTAGATTTGCCAGAGGTTGTATGTGTCAATCTTGAAAGATAATTGGGTCAACGCTGCATAAGAACAGCTTGTTTCAGCCCCATTCTATTTCCAGATGCTCTAACACATAGTGAAAGATTCAACAGACAAGTCAACAAGTTTTGGATTTAATTGTCTCTTTTTCATGATCCCAACATATATTTGGTTTTGTGGTTTGTTCTTTGACCATCACATGCAGATCTCTTTGGAGATCTCTTAGCCTGGTCAATGCTCCCACATCAACTCTGAGTGACTCCTGTTTTCCCATTTGGTAGCAATTGCTTGACAGTTACATAACTTCTTCTCTCCCTTCATCAAAAACAAGCAAACTAATAAATAAAGGACTGGTATTCTTATTAGTAGGCTATTTTTTCTTCAGAGAGGCAATTTATTCCACTTCAGAAGGTGGTCTCACTCTCTGTAGCATTGCCATATTTTCATTGTGGCTGGATAAAGTGCAGCTGTAGCTAGTTCAGTCACATTTTTAGTTGTCCCACAGTTAGTGAAATTATTAGCCAGCCCTACAGAGTGTCAGCAAATGCAAATAGAAATGCGTCTTAGAAGGCAGCCGAATCCAACTGGGAATTGAGAAATTAATAGGAATTTAGAATAATGGGCATGCTTGCAATGAACCATTTATGGGTTCAGAAACCTAGTTCCTCTAGTAATTTGAATGAGCAGTTTTACTAATAAAGTTTGTCTGTGTTTAGTGAACCTGCTGGATCTACTTGTCATTCGCAAACAACTCGAATTATCACCTTCCCATCAAATTTTGCCCTTTACCTTAGCTTGCTGGCTCTTGGAGTGGATTTTCTCCAATGTAGGCAGGGGCTGGAGGGAGAGAAAAGTAGAAAGCTCTTTTAGCCCCAGCTGAGGCAGGCTGGCCTCCATCTACATCAGGGATGATGCCTGTTTATTTTATGCAGCTAACGTCCGATGAATTCAACTGATGCCGTATTTATTTGAAAGGGCAGATATTCTCAATAGAAATTCCCAGTTATGATCAATATCTACTGGTGGTTCTTGACCCCTCTACTTAGTAGATCTGTAAGTGCCATGATCCCCAGTCCTGTGACCACTGTGGATTGTTACTTCAGGAACATGAGCAAGTGTCATTGGCAGCTTCAGCATTTTAACAATCAATAATAATTCCGCATCCTAGTAAAGCACATTAGAGTTTGCCTGCCACCTTTGTTTACATGCTGTCAGCCCCTTTTGTAAAGCTCCTCTTTCCCCAGTGGGACAGAAATGTCTGTCCCTCAAGGAAACATGAAGTGCTGCCCACTCACAATCCATCAGGAACCCCTTTTGTGTTTTCTGCAGTTTCCCCGGGCAGTCAGAGTGCTGTTCTCAAGGAAACAACTATCAACAGGATTGATTTTTCCATTTGGCCCCTGGGATCACAACAGCGTGGCAGCAGGCCAGGTCCAGGGCACTGAGGCACTCTGGGAAGAGGGAGGAAGGAGCCGGGATCTCAGAGGGCAGTTGAACAGCCTGAAAGCATGGCTTTGGTGCAGGTAAAGCAGAGTGGTGAAGAGCTCAAGCTAGGTTTTCCGCCCCAGTATAGCTGTGCGAGGGTAGAGAAGATATCTGATACTCTGGGACCATTTCTTCATCTTTCAATAGAGAATGATAACAGGGCACACCTCCTGAGGTTGTTGTGAGGATTAAAGAGGCATTCATGAAAGTCTTTGCACAGTGCCTTGTAGAAGGCTAATAACTTTTGCTTGTGTACAGTTATCATCACCACTAATTCAGGTTGAGGAGAAATCATCTGCTTTTGTTGAAAAGCATTCTATTTTAGTTTATTTAGCTAATATGGCTTAGGAAATTTCACCTTACATTTCCGTAGTTTATAAAAATCCGTCACATGCAAACTTTTAAAGCAGGTGACCATTTTGTGAGCAGGTGAGCACAGGTGTACACTCACCTGTACTTGTACCGGTACTCATACTCATCCCTGTAGATATGAGTAGCTCTGACTGACACACACATTGTTTTCTAGGGGCAAGCATTTTAAGAGCTTGAAAAGTTTGTCTGTAGTATATGAAGTCCTTTCCTTTATTGCCAATTTTATTTTTTTGTTTCTTCATCAAAACTCTTTTCCAGGAAAAATGCATACTTGTTTATGTATTTAACAAATGCTTATATAATTTTTACTGAGTGCCAGGCACATTCTAGGTCAGTTATAAATATTAACTCAGTTAATCCTTATTATTAAGAACACTATGAAGTCATTTCTATTATTATCCCCATTCTACAGATATGTACATTGAGGCACAAGGCAATTAAGTAAGTTGCTCAAGATTGTGTAGGTAGTGAGCTGCCCAGCTAGGATTCTAATCCAGACAGGCTGGCTTCAGAGTCTGTGTTTGTAGGTATCAGGCTAAGCCAATCTAGCCTGTTTGTATTGTTGGGGCTTTTGAATGACAAGAATTAGGATTATTTAAATTGTTCTGTGTGTCTGTCAGTACGGGGTGGGAGATTTCTAGGTTGACATATAGTCACCTTATCTAGTCAGGTCAGGACTGTGGCATTAACCAGGAATTCCCCCTTTTCCTGAGGCCATGCAGATAAGGAGTTAAGAACCTGTGTCACAGATATCGAGAGCCTCTGGAATTGAGTGAATTAAGCTATTTTCTGAATGAATCTAAACTAGATTCTGAGACCTTGGCATTCTGAATCACCTTAAGAATCCCTGCTTAGTGAGTCAAAGTAGTTCTCTTCAGCAAATATAAGCTCTTCTTCAACAAATACAAAGAAGGCTTATCCACTGAGACCAGGATTTTATCATTTATCTTTTTTTCTTCTGATAAATAAATTCTGAATTTTAAGAAATTTTAAAACTCTACTAACCATAATGAACCCCGTGGACTTAAGAGATTTTTTTTTATGCTTCAGCTGGCCTGTGGATGCTTTCGAAGAAGTTGATGGACTTCTTTGTCTTCCCTCTATGGTGATTATTTCTGATCCACTGACAGCGGGCTGCTTTCACAATACTATCTGGCCATGTGTTAGTTTGAAAACCACCATAAGCTTTCCCTGCTGCATATTCTCCTGGTTTTCCTCGTCCATCACTGGCAGCTCCTTCTCAGCTCCGTTGCAGTGTCCTCCTCTTTTCCAAGACTCATGAAGTCCAAGCGCTCCAGAACTCAGCCTTTGGGCAGATCATATCACTCTTCTGCTCAAAGTGTTATAGTGACTCTGTCCAAATCCTTTCGTTAAGCCCTTTTATCATCTGGTCCTTTACTCAATCTGGCCTAATTGCCTATTGTATTGGTTTGCTAGAGCTGCTGTAACCACAAACTGAGTGGCTTAAACAACAGAAATGTATTGTCTCGGTTTTAGAGGCTGGGAGTCTGAGATCAAGGTGTCGGCAGCGCTGTGTTCCCTCTGAAGGTGCTAGGGAAGGATGTGTTCTAGTCCGTTCTCTCAGCTTCTGGTAGTTCCTTGGCTTGTGGCAGCATCACTCTCGTCTTTACATGACATTCTTCCTGTGTGTATGTCTGTGTGTCCAAATTTCTCCTTTTCGTAAGGACCCTAGTCCTACCACTGGAGTAGGGGCCCACTGTACTCCAGTATGACCTCATCTTAATTAATTACATCTGCAATGGCTCTATTTCCAAATAACGTCACATCGTGAAGTTCTGGGAGTTAGGACTTCCCCATGTGAATTTTGGGGGGACACAATTCAACCCATAGCACTACTATGCTTCTCCTTGCTCACTGTGGGGCACCACACTCCCCTCTTTGCTGTTCCTGAATACTTAGATGTGCTCTTGCCTTAAGGCCTTTGCAGTGTCTGTTCCCTCTGCCTGGAGCACTCCGCACCCCAACTGTCCACATGGCTCACAAACTGCCCCTTTCTCAAGTCTGTCTTCAAATATGCCCGCCTCAGTCATGCCTCCCTCTCCTGATAGTGCTGTTTAAAGTCATATCTCCACTCCCCAATCCCCCCCTATTGTTTTTCTTTTTTTGCATAGTACTTACCACCTTCTAACATAATTGATAATTTCCTATTTACTAGTTTCTCTGTGTATTGTTTGCCTTCCCCTGACCCCGATACTGGAATGCAAGCCCAATGAGGGGCTCTTTGTCTGTTTTATTCTCAGGTGTATTCCAAACACCTAGAACGACAGTGCTTGGGGCATAGTGGCAGCTCAAATAATGTGTGTAGCTTCTTCTTCTTTGTGGTTTAGTTGTAGAGACACATACCTTTAATACATTGGAGTAAGGCGGATGGGAGGAGAGCAAAACCTGTCTTAAACTATTTTCTTGAACACTGTGGCATGGCTTTACCAGAGTACCCTACACCTGGGACCTTTAGCAAATGTCACAATCACATTCATGATGACTGCAAATCCTGGCGAGGGCTTGCCATCCCTCCCTTCTGAGAGCTCAGTGCGTTTTCCACATACAGGATGAAACCAAAACCCTTGCCATGCGGTGATGAGAGGCCTCATTTGATTTGTTCCCTGTCATTTAGCACGTGGAGAAGCAATCATTGAGGCTTCTGGAAGAAACTGACGGTCAGGTTGAGAACTGAGGTGTTATGACTTGCTGCTATTTTCCTACTAGCATCAAAAAGCAGAAAGCTCCTAAAGTGACCGCAAAGTGCTCTGAGAGACATTTCTGTGACTTCACTAGAGTGGATGAGGTTTAAATGGCCCACAGATGTCACATCCAATTTCCTTGATAATCACATCAAGGCCTCTCATGGGCCCCTGGTAGCCAATGTCAGGAGTGATTCCCAGCAGCATCGCTGAGCCGGCCAAGCCACTGTGCATTTCTTGGACTTAAATCTATCATTTTATATTAAAATTATCAGTTTGTTATCATCCTTTGTCCTCATAAATGGTGTCTATTTTTTATGAGCCTCTGTCCTCATAGAATGTGGCATTTAATGAGGGCGAGCTTGTCTTACCCATCGTTGGTTTCCCTTCTGATGCCAGCATGGATGCTGGCCCCTAGCAGATGCCTGAGAGATGCTTCTTAAACTCCAGCTGAAGTACAGCCTCAGAGCATAGCTCAGTCTCACACAGGCTGCATCACCACCCAGCCTCGTCTTGGTCATTTTGGTTTAGTTTCTCCTTGAACTCATGAATGGTTTTCAAAAATAAATGCTAAAACACCACTTTAAGCCATTTTTCTGTCGAGGGAAGATTGGTGGTTTTTAAGAGAGTGGGGAAGGGTGTTTCTGACATCACGAGGCCCAGGAGGTGAGCCTTCTCAACAAGGCATCAAAAACGAATGAGACTTCACAGCGGAAGGTCTGGCCACACAGATGTGGGAAACATGCCATTTATTTTTTTCCAGTCACACTCATTCATGGATGACAAGGTAATCCATGACTGACCATAAAACAGCAGGGGTATCAGGAGGTAGAAGTTGACTGAGGCGACACATTTGATCCCTCAATCCACAGGTAATAAACCCATCTTATTCCTTGTTCAGCCACCTGTCATATGCTTCCTGAACAATGTCTCTTTTTTTCTCTCTTGTCCTGTCAGTGCTGTCCACGTGAATCCATCTAGAAGAAAAACACTGGGTGTGTTTGAGTCCAGAGGTAGTTCCTTTTGATGGGGCTGGATTCTTTCTGCAGATGAGGATTTATCAGGAACCTAATGAATCTTAAGCTTCAGGCCTTTCACCAGCCTTGGTAGGGGACTTAGCATGTCCCATTAATCATTTCTGTTTGCAAAATTTTCAGAAGTAATACAGTTTAACCACAATGGGTTCATCGTACTGTCTCTTTTCATTCTAATTTCCCCTCTGCCACACTTTCCTTCATGTGGCTGCGGGCAATTTTGGAATTCAGCTAAAGTGGAAGTTGAATTGAAAATGCATTTGTTTAGTTTAGGTTGAAGAGAATATATTTATGTCGTTTGCAGTAATTTCCAAGTGTAGCTATTGCTAGTCAACCTGGTGTAGGAATATAGGCTCGCAAGAATACTCAGTTCACCCACTCTGTGACCAGGTGTCAGAACACAGAAGTGCAGGGACTGAGATCTTGTCTCAGGATGAACAGCTCCTAGGATGCCCCGCACCAGAATTATGTGAACAGGGGAGGAGAAAGGGGGATTGAGATAGACAGAATCAACAACTGGTCTGTAAAAAGTCTCACAAAAGGGGTCCGGCCCAGCAATGTAGTGGTTAAGTTCGTGTGCTCCACTTCGGCGCCCCAGAGTTTGCAGGTTTGGATCCCGGGCTTGGACCTACACATCGCTTATCAGGCCATGCTGTGGCTGGCATCCCACATATAAAGTAGAGGAAGATGGGCATGGATGTTAACCCAGGGCCAATCTTCCTTAGCAAAAAGAGGAGGATTGGCAACAGATGTTAGCTCAGGGCTAATCTTCTTCACCAAAAAAAAAAAAAAAAAAAGAAATCTCACAAAAGGCATGTCAGGGAGTCGATTAATAAAGCCATTGTGTTATTTTTCTGGAGTTTATGATGTTTGTGTTTGTCAGCTTTTTACAATTTGTCCTTTTTCTGATTATTCTCATCCGAAATGAATCTTCATCTTCACTCCTAATGAATGTATTTGTATTTTTTCTTACAAAATTTCCTCTATTTTAAAAAGCTTTAGGACTTCCAAAACTTGGATCTTCCCTGCCTCTGCCTTATCAATTCTCTTTAACCTGTTACATTTTGACAAGTCTTTTGGGGTCTAATGCATAAAAATTTCAAATAAAGTTTAATGTCTTTTTTCAGTTAATATTAGTAATTTTACTTCCCTCTGCAATTTCTAAAAAATATGTAGATAATTGGTCCTTATCCAGTCTCTAAGTATGAGAAATAATAACACTAGCATCCCATTTTTATGTGAAGTGAAGTCAGGCAACTTGACTAGATTTTCATAGCCTTCTAGCTTCTATGAATTACTCAGCCTTTCAAATGGGACTGTGTGCATCTACACAGAAAATTACATTTCTACATTAGAAAATGTTTTTTCTAATTATTTGCAGATATTATGAGAGAATTGCTAAGCGTCATTTTTGCTAAATGCCTTTATTCTATATCTTCAAATTTTCTGGGAGAAAAGATGGTGGTGAGATGTTTAATCATTTCTACTTGAACTAGAATTGACTAATTAGAATAGGTCAAAGCATGTGCATTTGTGTACAGAGGATAATTTTGTTTGGCATTTCCAATCGTCAACATAACTGCAGGAAAGATTTCAGAAAACATCAGTAATGCCTCGTAAAGCTGCCTGTGGTGTGACAAATAATACCAGCTCACCCTTTAGATAAATTGCATTCCAAGAAAAATCATGATATTAAGCTTTGATAAAAGTAAGTGGTTTGGAAGAACTTTCCAGCTCAAGTGTAAGCCAGTTGCAGAGCCTTTGAAACCTTTGAAACTTCTGGTTTGACCACAGATAAATCTGCAGCAAGATCACTAGCATCCAGTTTGTTCCAGGATGCTTTTTAGGATGAAGCCCATATGGACCATAAAAGAAAGCCTCCACATCATGCTTTTCTAATGAGAAAGGACCGGCATTTCCTGTCCCCAGAGATTCCCCAAGTGACTCCACTGCACACTACCCGTGCAAGTGTAGACCTTGAGCAAACCCGTGAACTTCTTTGGGTCTCATTTTATGAAACAAAGGTTTGGGGCCACATCTCCAACTCTATTTCCACATCTGTCACAAATATTCTGTGGTCTTTATCTGTATCTATATATGAAATGGGTCAGATCCATAAGGAAGAGGAAGAATAATTAGTGCTCTAGGTGTAATAGATGCTATGGGAGATGAAGATACCACTGGAGCCCTTAAGATGCCGCTGAATTATTGCTCTACACTTGGGCGAGAGTTACTGGAGAGGATAATCCTGGTTTGAGATCAACAATTCCAGGCACAGCATTAGAAGAGAGTCACACATTATTCAGCAATTCTATGCTAAGATCTCTACATAAGATCAAATTTGCATGTGGTCAAAATTACCCACCACCATCCCCTATGAAGCAAGTCTATTGCAGACTGATATTTTGTCTTTTACTAACACAGATTTTCCCCAGCATTGAACAGGTAACTGACTCTTCAGTTGGAACCTCTGATGAAATAGTTGCCTTATGTTTTGGGAGGCCACATTATATTCAAAAAAAAGCTTATCTTGAAACCATTCCAATTGAAGGGTCAAGTTACCTATACTATTTAAGTGCTCACTTCTTTTTTCCTCTCTTTTAAATTATTTGCTTATTTATTTACTTATCTATATGTTCATGCTAAGCTTGTATATTAAGTTTGTGTAAGTAAGTGTGCTTATTTGGGACTAGTCTGCACTGTATTGTTTTTCCTTTGAGGTCTCAAAGTTTACTGCTAATAGCAAGAGTTTGTCTGGGCCATTCATTACTAACTCACATTGCTAGTGAGCATTTTTATAACTCATTATCTTTGCCTCCTAGTCTTATTTGACCATTTGGGACTGTGAAACCTCAAACTTCTGGCCCAATTCCTCAAGCACTCACCATTTACTTGCCATTTTCTTCTATTCGTTTGGGAAAATGTTTTAAATAATTTCAGCCTTTTTAAAGGTTGTACTGCTATTTCACTTTCTAATTTCATCTCAAATATTTTAATCTTTAATGTCTTTTCTGAGATAAAAAGGTATGCAAAGTCAAGGATGTGGAAACTGTAAAGAAAGTAATATGAAATCCTATAAATCATATTTGGTAATGCTCAGAGCAATTAATAAAGGCAGATTAAGACCTATAGTGACACATCTTTTATTGATTTGTGCTTCCCTGTAGGAGAATGTGTGCATATCTTAAAAGACAGAGCCAAGATTCTGTTAAGACTAATTGGCGTGGAGTGGTTTTTCTCTCAGTGATTTCAAAGTAAAGCTTTTTTCACATGGAAAATAGAGTAGCCTAACTCAAACAGGAGACTGATTTTTCTTGGACGTTGAATAAAGGCAAATTCTGACATATTTCAATGGTGAGTACATTATATGTTCCAACATAGAAAATATTTAACCTTATTCCAGCCATTAGGTATTTGAAGCACTTGACAACATAATTCAATAAAAGTTGCTGTGGAGTCTTTGAGAAATTAGTCTAGTAATGTTTATTTTGTTTACCTGAACCATGGTTGCTTTGAAAATTATGAATCCTGGCTAGCCTATGTTTAAAGATAAATAAACCATTTATAGTGATTTGAAATATTGTTTAATTCTCCCTCCTTTTCAAATGCATTCATTCCTGTGAGGAGGAGAGGAATTGACTTTTGTTAAGGCTTGCTTTGTTTTGATTTTTAACAAAATATATCATTGATTAAAGTAAAACCAGACCTTTTGTTATTTCACCAAGATTAGAATCACCAGTCATTCTCAAGGATATATTTTGCCAAGGTATTGTTGGGTACTGTACTGATGGATGCAACCACGCATAAGGCCCAGCCTCTGACATTGAGGGCTTATAGCTTATGGTGATGACAGATAAACAGAACTCCAATACAGAGATGGTTTTGGAAAATAATATAATGGACTAAAAGACAGTTCAGTTGAAGAAGAGGGAAAAAAAAAAAACACAGGTAACCATGATGAAGAATGAGAGAAAAAGAGGGTCTGAATGGGATATTGATGTTGCTTCAGGGATAGAAGAAGATGAAGCTGGAGGCAAAGGCTGTAGTCGGAATATGAAGAATTGAATGCTAACCTGAGAAGTTTGAATGTTATTCTCAGTCCCTGAAATCAAATGCTAATATGAAGGAAGATTTGAAGAGATGTAATAGAATTGTAGAATGTTAGAGGAGCAAGGGTCCATAAAATTCTAACCCATTGTTTTACAGATAAGGAAACTGAGGCACAGAGAGGTTAAGTGACTTACCAGAGGTCACACAAAATATCAGTAGCATAGTGGAGCCAAAAACCCATCTGCTGACTCCCAGCCTAGAAATCTTTCCATCCTATCACGCTGTCCTAGGCTATTCAAAGTCAAAGTCTTCAGCAGTTACTGCTTCTTGAATATGTAGTAGATTGACCTAGTTGTCACTGTTTTTTAATATTTGTTTTTCTCCTACCGGCTTCTAAGAATGAGAGCTTTCTTCCTGATTCACGCATGTGGTGTGCACGTTCGCTATAATAACTTGCCCTTCATGTGTAAAACTCATAATTCTCCTTCTTACAAAATCATTGACCTACTGCATGGCTCATGGAAGGTGGTGTGTTTATTGATGGGGACTTGACAGTCCCTTGTAACCTTTATCCTCTAGAATAGGTTTCCCATCTATTCTGGGAGTCTTTCTGTTTCTTGTGCTCCCACATTCGTAGATGACTGATTTAGACAATATTTATGTCCATGATACAGGACTAAAATTAGCACAAAAATTATATGTATATATTTAAAATACTTATGAATGTTATTTTCTCCCATAAAATATTTTGGCTGGTGTGGTAGGTTGGGTATACATACATGCCACTGATTTTAAGTGAGTTTTATTGTTTGTATATTCACAGATGTTTATTATGAGTTCGATGTGTATGAAGTGATACCATGAGTAAACTATATTGTCAGGAACTGCAAATATATATTTGTCAATAATCCTTTTGATTTGAAATTCTTCTTGACCATATGGAGCTTTCTCCAGTCTTGAATGTTCCAATAATATAAATATCAAATTCTTATCTTGTAAGGCATAACTTGAAAAAACACTTACAGCCTTCATATTGGGAATACAGATTTTATTGAGCAGTGCTTCAACTACCAGCAGTTTGGCAGTATAGTTTTGGGAAAGGCAGTGCCTATTACACTTGTTTTATAAAATGTCTGCTTATATTTGGTATAATTACATTTGAGTGTGTATCTATATGTGTGTGTGTATAGATGTGTGCAGGTGGGGGGGGTGGGTGTATGTAAAATTTTCCATCCTGGGTCCTGCAAAAGGTAATTTTGGGGGCTGGCCAGGTGGCATAGCAGTTAAGTTCCCGCGCTCTGCTTTGGTGGCCCAGGGTTCGCAGGTTCGGATCCCAGGTGCAGACCAACGCACCACTTGTCAAGTCATTCTGTGGCGGCGTCCCATATAAAGTAGAGGAAGATGGGCACAGATGTTAGCCAGGGCCAGTCTTCCTCAGCAAAAGGAGGAGGATTGGCAACAGATGTTAGCTCAGGGCTAATCTTCTTCACACACACACACAAAAAAGGATCAGTAGTACTTGGAATACTCAGAGACTTTTTGCCTCACATGTTACAAGGGTGTGCTTGGTATTTTGTGAAGAACAAGGCTCTCAAAAGAAAGTATATTTTGTATAATCCTTGTCTTGATAAGGCCTCAGCACCAAGAGACTGTTACACTTTAGAGGCGTTAATGTTTCTGCTCCAGCATCTCTCACACACACACACACACACACACACGCACACACACACTCACACACGAGAAAATTTGCTCTGCAGGAAAGGCAGCTGTCAGCTCGCTAATGCTCAGGCTGTGCAGGCTATGCTCGGCAAAGCTCTGGTGGGTGCCCTTCACACGAGCCCACTAGACTGTGGTCTGAATAGTGCCTCCTGGAGCTCTGCTGTGCTCTGTAAGAGCAGTACTCATCCTAAAATGTTCCCAAAAGATTTTCAGTAACAGGAAACAACATCAGCATACATGAGATCTGTGGTTTATGTAGTTCTGGAGATCCACAATGTCCCATTTCCTCATCCCTGACCTTGAGGTTGGAAAGCAAGATGGTAATGTGTGACACTTCTCCCCTTTGGAGAACTTTTTCTCCTAGAAGTGACCCATTGTCTAGATTGGGAACCAACATATACCTGAGAACTCAAGAATTCCCAGCAATCACCGTGGGTTATATTTGAATATGAGTGCTTTGTTCTCAGTATAGAGCTTGACAGGAGACAGACACACACAGAGGCACACGTGGGTTATAAGTGATACAGCGATATAAGGCATATCAACTACCTATGTCCTGTGTAGATTAGGAAAGAGTTTAGCATAAAACAACAATAATCCAACCTTTTTAACATCTTGTGTATGCCAGAGATTAAGTGAAACATTTAGGATGCACTATGCGCCAGGCTCTCACAGCAATCCTAAAGTGCAGGTAACGTTGCACTCTCAGTGTTACACCTCAGTGAGCTGTAACAGGGGTAAAAATTAGTCGTCAGGATTTGGGTGAAAGTCTGTCTGGACTCAGGGATCTCATGTTTCCACAATACATCATGCCTATGAAAATAAAGAAGCTTAAATGGGAAGGGAGCTACCATCTAGGGCAGCCCTCCATGCATAACGCTATGCACTTGCATGCATTCCTCATTCAGACCACATAATAATCACATGAATGAGGTATAGGTTGTCCTTCCGACTTCCACTCCTGAGTGGAGAGAAGGGACTAATTTGCTCAAGATCACATCACCACAAAGGGATAAGCCAGAATATGAGTCCAGACAGCATGACTCTGGAGCAGGGGTCTGAAAACTGCTGCCTGCAGATGCCATCTGGCTCACTTTCTGTTTTTGAACAACACATGAGCTAAAATAGTGGTTACATTTTTAAATAGTTGAAAAGAATAAGAAGAAGAATCTTTCAGGACAATTCTTGTTTACATATTTTCTATGGCTTCTTTCATGCCATGACAGAGTTGAGTATATATTACTGAGACTAGACGGCCCTTAAAGCCTAAAATATTTAGTCTCTGGTCTTTTACAGAAGAAGTTTGCTGATTTCTACTCTAAAGTCTACGTTCTTAACCTTTAGGCTATACTTTTTCCACTAGATCATGTTAGGTTCATATTGAGTACTATGAGAATTTCTAGATAATTTTGCCTCATGTGAGAGTTTTAAAATGAAAATAATAATCATCTGGGACCCTTTGAATGAGAGTGGTGCAGATGTGAAATTTTAGGAGCAGCCCAATGAAATCATAAAATAGATTCTATATTGTATTGTGGGAAAAGACGATAAATGTTCTACTCACACCATTGCTAGCTCTATGACTCATTAGAAAAAATTCATCCCCACTGACAAATAAAATGGAGGTTTATTCACCTGTATATTTAGCTAATTTGTAATTCATTTGTATTTATGGGGTTATTTTCCAAGGTAGATAAAATGCAGAACATTAGCTGAAAATTATGAAGGAAGCCACATGCATAATGTTTTAGCTAATAAAGCCTATGAAAGAGGCTAAAGGAATTAGCCTAGCTATGAAAAAGATTGATGTTCAAGACACCTACTGTGAACCATGCACTTTAATGGGCGGTACCTGATTTTACTTCTACAATGTCATTTGATGGATAAGGGCACCAAGCTTACATGTAAAATCATTGCTACCAGTCATGCAGCTCACAAGTGACAAAGAAATCAGATCTTTCAATTCCAAATTTGGTATCTTTTTATAAAACAAGTTCCAAGACACTTATCATTTCAGGTTGTAAACTAGTCTAGAATTACTCATCCCGTAGGCCAATTGATTCTAAATATTGCCCATTATTTGACTCCGTTACTTCTGTCTTGTTTATTAGTTCTTCGAGGGTAGGAAAATAGTTGAGAAAGCAAATAATATTGTCATTGATTCATATCTCACACACACAAAGAATAATTGAAGATGTTGACCAAAAATAATGTATTTTAATAATTTGAGAGTTTTGATGAATTTTATTCCCAGTTTTTATAGAAGTTAGAGAGATAACTTTCTTGATTTCCCTGTGACTAATTTTTATTTGTGATTGGTGGTTCTATCAATTTTATAGTTACAAAGGGTGAGCATGTAAGTTTAATAAAGACTGAATAAGCAGTGGACCATTTACGTTACTTGGAACCAGATAGAACAGATACCAGAATTGCTGAGAGAAGACAAAGGTTAGCTACCATGCCACGTTGAAACATCACGGTTTTAGATGGTTGCGATAAAAGGTTTCAGCAAAAATGCGTATGTCATTGGTTGCATGATACCAAAAATTGTGCCTTCTTTTGCTTTAAAAAAAGTTTGAATTTAGAAATAAGTATCTTTTACAATCAAACAAAACCATTTATAGTCTCTGAATCATTATGTAATGTAAACACGTATTCAGTTGTGCCCCAAAACAAAAAGATTGTTTGCGCTTAGAAACTTTCAAACTTTGAAGAAATCAAGAAGAGTGTGCATATTTATGGGTTTGTACTTGTGTATGGATCTTTTAAAAGGCTTGACTCCTGGTGGGCATGTAATTTGGCACAATGCTTTTGTTCTTTGCGAAGCAATTTTGCAATATGTGCCAAGAGTTTGAGAAATGTTCTTACCCTTTGAACCAAAACCTTTTCTAGGAATTCGCCTTAGGACAAATGTGAAAGATGTCCATCATTATAACTAAAGAGTGAAAAATTTTAAATAATCTGGACATACAAGTGTAAGAAAATGGTTAACAAACTATAGTGTATCCAAAGCATGAACTACTTTGCATTCAGTAACATGATGTTAAAAACATATATCTACTATCATGGGGAAAACATATTAACTGAAAATGAGGGATCCAAATTTTAAAAAATTTGATCGTATCTTGATATAAATTATGCATATGTACCTCTATGATAACACTGATCAAAAAGTATTGCATTTTCCTTTTTGTTTATACTTGTTCTCCATTAGATGATGCATAATTTGAGGGCGAGGATTGTATTTTATTCAGTGTATTCTTCTTATTGTGCATAATGCTTGGTATGTTGTACATCTATAACTTCTTTTGAATGACTAAGACAGGTGAAAGAAAATGATCTGGTTGTCTTTATATAACAGAATTATGATTTTTTTTTTACATTTTAGATTGTATTTAGTACTTTATTGCTTGTATGATCAGAACAGACAATTTTTAAAGTAATAGTAAATTTATATATCAGAAAAGAGAAATGGCATCTTTTCTCCAGAATTGCTGGTAGCTTAGATATCTATTGCTGAGATGGTTCTTTGTAATTTGGCTCTAGTTTAAATAACCCTCTCTTAATGGGCCAGCCTAAAGGAGCAGATCTGTTGCTTGGCTTCCTTTCTACCCCAAGGTATTCTTTTACAGAATGAAAGTACCCAATAATGCAATGCTGAATCATTATTAGCTCTAATTTGGGGGATTGAGCCTTGAGGTAATGAGTGTTTGGGGTCTGATTCTGTGAATGATACTCACTCTCGGCTTTTGCTTCATCAAAGGATTTTATCTTCATTCGCAAACATTCCTTTTCTCCTAGAAACATCTTCCACGGTGCCCTTGCCAGATAAATACATCTCTGCCTGAGATATTAAATCAATACATCAAATTAATTGCAATGAGTTGAGACTTGACACTAAAAGAGAATACATGACACCTAGCTCAAGTCAGAGGTCACTATGCTGAATTGCTTTTAAAATCTTTGAATTATGCATTTGAGATGTTTGCTGCTGTATCTCAGTTGGAATTTATTTTTAGTAAGAATATAGTTGAGACGAATTAGTGCTACAGACTTTTTTTTATTTTTTCATTTTTTAAAAAAAAATACATGGTCAAACAGAAAGTCTCCTGCATGATAGGCAAACAAAACACACCTTACAGGTTTATTAACTTCAGTCAATAGATTGTAAATGTCCTAATGTAACTGGAATACGTCTTTTCTGTTTGGTTGCCAAGAATATAATCTGACTCCTGGTTTTATTTCCCCAACCATATCCTTCACTCAGAATCTGGAGCTGAAAATCTCTCAACAATTTCAGCTGAAGGATGTTTGATGTAGAAAGAATTGAGCTACGAGAACAGACCAAGGGTCCCATCTAACAGAGGAGAGTTGCTATTTGCATGTGTTATGAAGGTCCACCTCACCATTCCCCTCCCATACCCAGATCATCTTATGCTTCACTTCTCCAGGCTCGCATAAAATTTAGAAATGATCTACAGCAGCCCATGGGGTGCTTTTGTGAAAATTAGAAGAAGTCACACCTGTCAGGCAGAACAATTAGAACACGAGACCTCCTTGGATGGGCTAAGTAGCACAAGGTTGTTCACCAGTCCCCTACTGTCCCTTTGGCTAGGATCCTTTATGAAATACACAAATGCACAACTCTGGATGGCAGCCCTGGGTAAAGAGGGAGTCTCTATCCATTAGTGTGAGAATTATAGGAAGCATTTGAGAGGTATGGTATGAAAAGAACACATCCAAATCTTGTTTGGCCTGGGTCCCACATGTTTCGGTACCTATAGGTCTCTAAAAAATAGTTCTTGACTATTTCAGAGAATACCAATCCTGTTGATGACAAATCCAGAGAGTATAACAGACTATTTTGATGTATTGCCAAGGTTTGAGCCACAAAATGGCAACTTTCTGTGGTTCAACCTCAATAGCTCACCCTATCAGAAGTGCGTGGCCATTTTTTGATGTTCTGATTACAAATGCTACTTGCCTCTTATGCTTACACCTCATGCCTTGATATTCTTTCCCCATATGTAAACTGAGCTGGTATCTTAAATGGGTGCCATCTCTGCCCAGCCCTGTTAACCTTTGATACTGTTGAAAACAGCTTTGATTTGATATTATCGTTACTGCCAGCACGCTGTGTGGGTGCCAATTTCAGGATACCGTAGTAAGTGGAAAGTTATAAGTGGAAAGTTTGTAGCAGGAGTCACCAGCATCATTTTTAAAATATTCCTAGAAAAAGAAAATGACTGGATTAATTGCTGGATAAATATTTTGCAAAATACATATAGTGTTTTTGTAGGTTATAATGCTCCAATATGGTTTAGCTGTTTGTATGAGTAAATGAATTCTTACCTGTCAATAAGAAACTTTATTCAATTTCCTCTTAAAAATTTAAGATAATGAACTGCAAAAAACCCTGGCACTCATGCTCATGTGCTTTGCTGCTTTGTTTATTATAGGAAAGGAGAGGAAAGAAGGAAGGGACGAAGGGAAGAAATTAGTTAAATGTCCATCCATAGAGGAATGGATGGATAGACTGTGATATATGCCTACAGTACAGTAGTTAAAATGAAACAATTAAATGTATAGTTATCAGCGTGGATAGATCTCAAAAACGAAATTTACTAGGGGGTTGGGGACCAGACTTCAGAATGATCCATAAAGAATGATACAATTTTTGTAAATTTTAAAAACGCATAAAACGTTTCCATATGCTGTTTATATACAAAAAAATATGATGAATATGTAAAAACAAAAGTGAGTTGGATACATGCCCACTCCAGGATTATGTGTGCTTCTGGGGAAGGATGAGAGCAACTAGCATTGAGGAAGGCATGTCACCTGCATCTGTAATATTATAAAATCAGAAATTAATATGGAAATATGTTAATATTTGTTAATCTGATAGGTACCCAGATGTTGGTCACATTATTCCCTTTATGTTTGAGTATTTAATTATAAATATTATATAACAATGATCATCTGTATAAGTCTTTATAACTGGAAAAGATAAATAATATCGAATAAATGGATTTTCCTTAAAAGTGCAGATGCTGTTAATCTTTTTAATGCCCTCGGATTGTCTCAGGTGCGGAGTCACGGTAATCTAAGGGTCTGAGTTAGAGTATGCTGGTTGGAGTGATCTGATTTTTTTCAACAATTATTTTAGGGAAAATGGCCAAAATTAAAACCAGGAAAACTGACTTTTGGCACAGATTCAATTATACTCACTCGGGAAACAGACATTGCACATTTCTTGGATAAAGTAGTTAGATTCCAACATAGGATCTTGTAGTTAGAGATAATTAAAAAAAAAAATAGGTCATTGAATAAATGGTATGTTTCTGTACCCAGATGGGGAACTATGGTGGGGAAAGCTTGGTGGCACAGTCTCAGACTTCCTAGTGTAACTAACATGAGGATGTTGTAATAGTATGTAAATGGCTCCACAAATTCCTGAGAGACTTTCACTTCCATAGCTCTGCAGGACCAATAACTGATTTGGAATACTGACTGGGGCTGTAGGGGCTGCGTAGAAGTTGTTGGTCTCTCTTTGAATCATTTGGGAAGTCTTCCTTTGTGTGGGGTTGGGTTTGTGCAACTTTTTGGTTAGCAACAACAATAAAGGTACGGATAATCTTATCTTAATAGACCACATACTCTCTGTTCTCTTCTTCCCTCATCCTGTATTCACTCCCCTCTCCCATCTGTTTATTTATTTAAGATGAATTACTCTAGTGGCTTTCGCTGGGGAGGAAGGTGAACGGAAACACACTGGTGTGTGCACTGTACGTTTGTGTGTGTTGAAGGTGGGGTAAGAGGGCACTGGTTAAAGAGAGACAGGAAAATGAAGACTGGAGAAAACTGTGTAATTTATGATTCTTACTTCTCCTCTACTCTCACACTGTACTTCACCTCACCTCTGACACCAGATGTGGGGGTTTTTCCACAGATCAAACAATTCTGTGACACCAGCTGAGTATCCTCAAATTTAACGTCAGATCCCACAGGTTAAGGTCTCCGTCCACAAGACTGCCCCCTGGACACCAATCAGAAGTCTGGGTTGTCACTTATTCTTCTGATTGACTGCCTATAAATCGGAGGTTACTTCGACCCCTTCTTTGGGTTTGATTAATTTGCTAGAGCAGCTAGAATTGCTTGATGTGTGGAAAAACCCCCACATCTGGTGGGTATTGTTTTTTATTCCATCCAGCCACTCTGTATGTTTTGATTGGAGAATTCAATCCATTTACATTTAGAGTGATTATTAATATTTGAGTGCTTAATATTGCCATTTTATCTCTTGTTTTCTGGTTGTTCTATATTTCCATTGTTTCTCTTCCCTTATATTTCTGACTGCCATTTCAGTTTGGTGGTTTTCTGTGATGGTTTTCTCAGTTTTCACTTTAATTATGATTTGTGTCTCTGCTCAGATTTTTTGTTTAGTGTTTATTATGAGGTTTGTATAAAAGATCTCATAGATGAGATAGTTCATTTTCTGATAGCCTTTTATCTCCATTAGCCTAAGCAGGTTCTATCCCTTTCCTCTTCTCCTTCTAAGTTATTGTTGTCACAAATTATTCTGTTTTGTGTTGTGAGTTTTTGACTAAATTTGTGTTTATAGTTATTTTTGATGCTTTCCTTCCCTTTATCTTTTCTGTTAGAATTAAGTCTTTTCTAACCTGTTCTGATGGAGAGCTTCAGTTTTCTGATTTTGTCTGTCTATTTATCTCCCTGCTAAAGGCTTTGTAAACTTTTTTCTTTTTGTTTCAGGCATAAGGGCATCTTTGATCATTTCTTGTAAGAGAGGTCTAGTGGCAAAGAACTCTGTTAGCTTTTGTTTATCTGCGAAAGCTTTTATTTCTCCATGGTATCTGAAGGATAGTTTCACTGGGTAGTGTATTCTTGGTTGAAAGGTTTTGTCTTTCAGTATTTTGAATATATCTTTCCATTCTCTCCTAGCCTGTAACGTTTTTGCTGAGAAATCCATGGAAAGCCTGATAGGAGTTCCTTTGTAGATTATTCTCTTCTGCCTTGCTGCCCTTAATATTTTTTCTTTGTCATTGACTTTTGCCAGTTTTACTATTATTATGTGCCTTGGAGAAGGTCTTTTGGCATTGATGTAATTAAGAGTTCTAGTGCCTTCATGTGCTTCTAAGTCCAGTTCCTTCCCCAGGTTTGGAAAGTTCTCAGCTATTATTTCTTTGAACAAGCTCTCTATTCCTTTCTCCTTTCCTTCTCCCTCTGGGATATGTATAATCCTTATGTTGCGCTTCCTAATTGAGTCTGATATTCTCGAAGAATTTCTTCAATTTTTTAAATCTTAGTTCTCTCTCCTCCTCCACCTGAAGTGTGTCTATGTTTCCATCCTCTAAGTTATTAATTCTTTCCTCCATAACATCAGCTCTGTTTTTTAATGTTTCTAGATTTTTTTTTATCTCATTCATTGTGTTCTTCATCTCTAGAATTTGTTTGGTTTTTTTTAGAGTTTCAATCTGTTTGGTTAAGTATCCTTTCTGCTCATTCATTGTATTCCTGAGTTCATTGAACTGTCTGTCTGAGTTTTCTTGTAACTCATTGAGTACTTTATGACAACTACTTTGAATTCTCTGTCATTTAGATTGTAAATTTCTGTGACTTCATGTTTGGTTTCTGGAGACTTGTCATTTTCCTTCTGCTCTGAAGCGTTACTGTAGTTTTTCATGGTGTTTGTTGAATTGATCCTTTGCCAAGGCATTTGTAGTAGTATCAGTTCGCAGATTCCACCTGCCACCTCTGGGGGGAGGCAGCAACTCTGTTTTCTGAACCCACCGTGTCTGCTGGAAGTTGTGTCTATAGTGCTCACCTGCATTTGCCTGTTGGCTATAGCTGCTTTTTGGGTTACACACGTATAGGCAGGTGTTCTGTTGAGGAATTGCTGCCGTGCCCGAGGACTAGCTGAGCTGGTGAGCAAGGCAGGAGGAGTGGGGTACTTTCTTTCATGTGCACTGGCCCACTATGTGCTCACGGGTGGTTTGCCTGGGCTGCTGCAGTTGCTGGGGGTGCCCATGAGGTGGCTGAGCTTTGCCACTCAGTGTTGAGTGTTCTTTCAGGCCAGGCTGCAACTCAAAAAATGAAAGCGTTCACATGCAGGCCTGCCTGCCCCCCAGCCTCCTTTTACAGCCCCGTGCCAACTGCTGTGTGAGGGCCTATGACCTAGATCGCTGCCACGTCGGAGGAGGGGAGGAGAGAATCCACTCACCTCCTGCCACTGCTTTCCAGGGATCCAGTACCTCCACTTTCAGATGTGTGGCTGTGTGGATCTCTCAGACATCCTATTGTGCTTTGTAGGGAATCCTCTGTTGGTTAATGAATGTCCATTTGGTTGTAACATAGGTAGGAGAGACCAAGGGAACAACTCACTCCACCATGATGCTGATGTCACTCTCTAAAATTACTTTTTATAAATCGCCTGGGAATAGCCATTTGATGGGAGATCACAGGAAGTATATATAGATGTTTTTATTACTCTTGTTGTTGAGTAACAGAAGAGTTTTCAGATATTATTCAGTCAGGCCATTGTTCTCAGAGCTGACCATAGCCTTTGTGGGAATTAGACAAGGCCCCGTCCTCCGGTGGACATGGCCCAATACCAGTATTCATGGTTTGGTGAGCTGAGTGCAGGCTGGATTTCAGTCCCCAAACAGCCGTCAGCTGGGCATAGTTTTTTAGGACAAGACCTGCTCAATTGTATGTGGCAACCCTGGTTGTTCTTCTCTCCAAAAGCCAAGATGTCTTATAAAAACCTGCCCTTGACATTAGCACAAGGACCACACACCTGAGTATTAGAGGGCAACCATAGTAGGCATATGCACTGGAGAGCAGTGCATTTCTTGAGTTCAGTGATTTACGTGAATCTGCACAGAATAAAATACCAGTAAATAATAAGGGTCCTATAGATGCAGGTGATAAAGATCCTGTACTGTACAGACTGAGCTTGGAGCATATGCAAACAGCCACACTGAGAAATCTGTGCAATTAGTATATCAGCTCTGATAGATCAAAGTGCATGGACCATTGTGGGATTCAGAACAGGATCAAGGAATAATGTAGATCTAGGGCCTGTGTGTGTGTGTCTGTATACCTTTTGTTTCAAAACAATTTAAATCCAAATCATATCTTTATTGCTTAGGAAAAATGTGATTAAAGGGGCCTATTGGCCCCTTTAAGCCTATTGGCTAGGGGTAAATACACACATATATATTTATAATAATTTATAATTTATATATGTCCTATAAATTTTAAGATGAGAAATTTAGCAGTTGGGTTTGGCATACTTTATTTCTGTATGTAGATATAAAGATCTCCAGAAATCAGGGCTTGGTTGGAAGAAACCCTTCAACAAAGCATGGCAAGATTATTTCTTAGATTTTTCACCAGTGGCCTTAGAAGTCATCTAGGCCAAGTTGCTGCTGCTCATTGCAGCCCCCTTTCTATTGCATCTGAGTCAGTCATCCATCTCAATATGAGTACTCTTGGTAACAGGAAGCTCACCAGATTTGAGGTAGCATGTGACCTTTTGGGCAGCCTCAGTTATTAGATACAATTATATGCATGCTGAGATGAAATCCTTTTCCTTGTGATGTCCATCAATGGGCTTTGATTCTGCTTCCTGGACAAACCTAGAACATGACTGTTCTCTCTTCTATGTAGCAACGCTAAAAATATATGAAATGATATAATTCTCTTGTCTCTAGACTGAGAAAATAGTAGACTAGACAATCATAAAACAACTGAAAAAAGAAAAAAAACAGGAAGTAGAAATTATTCCAAGTCTCTGTTTTTGCAGAGACTAGCATCTCTTTCTGAGAATTTCTTATTTGTATAGAAAAATAACTCTCTTTTTGTGATTTAATAACCACATGCTGAGCAAATACATCTTGCTTTCCAATTGTGGATGAATAACAATGCCAAAAGAGCCTTTACAAGGGCAAAAGAACCAATTACCTTACATCCCTGTCTCTTAAATTGTCTAACATAAAACAGCAAAAAAAAAAAAAAAAAAATTGCCTCTAGGACGATGCTACTTCATAGCATACATTTATATCATGAAATACACATTTTAGTTTTTTCCCTCAATGGACTTTTGTTGGAAATTATAGAATTTGGTACAAGTCCTCAAGGTTGTTTGGTATCAATAAGTGCCTAGCGGTAGATGGGAGGGAGGAATCTTGCAGGTTTTTTTTTTTAATTCCAGAAGATGTATCCAAAATACTAACTTTAATTTTTACTAACAGCAAAATCTTTTAAGGAACAGACCTAGCATGTTCTCAGAAAATATATATAATTTCCAGAACAGAGGATTAGCTAAGTAACTTTTGGTATATTGTTATATCACTACTCAAATTATGGTTATAAAAACAGGGATAAATGGGGAAATATTCACGATATTGTATGTTTCAGTTAGTAATAGTTTCAGCAGTGGAAATAGTGAAGTAATGATTTATTGAGCAATGTCTTTATATGCCAAGCATTAGGTGAGGTATTTAATGTGGAAGAATAATCATCTCCTATTTCACAAGAGAAAGATACTAAATTCAGAAAAGTTAGACAGCTTTCCCACTTCTCATAGCTAAAAGTGGCAGAATCTGGTTGTGACCCCAAGTGTATACAGCAGAATGTCATTCAAAGCCTTTCCTGAAACCTTGGAAGAATTTCAGCATTTGAGACATTCCATGCTGTTTTAAAATGATCCTTCTGCTAGATTCTAATATTCAAATTCTTTTTCCTTTTGTCTGTCTGTTTTTTCTCCTTTCTCTCTTCCTCCTTTCTTCCTTTTTTCCTACCTCCCTCCTTCCTTCCCTCGTCTCTAAGATTACAATTGTATGCAGCATTTTTACATCATTCATGACAATCATTACATTTTAGTCACTATTTACACATACCTCTGTGTCCATAATTTATTGAATCACCATATGTCTGAGCTGGAAAGAATCTTGGAGATTATATAATCAACTCCCTTACTTTACAGATGAGACAGTAAGGCCCAGAGAGGGGAGATGACTTGGGCACAATCACATAGCTTGTTTTTGAGAGAGCCAGAAGCCAATTTTAAGATACCTGGTATGTAGACCAGTGTTCATCCAAAGGATAAAATGTCTACCAGATATGTTATATTTCATTTTATACCTCTTCATGACTTAGGTCCAGAAGGTGCTCAACCGAAAATCTAATCATCAACAGAAACGAATTTTCTCATGGAAACATAGCTTTCTACATTACAGGTTAGGTGGCTGCCATGATGTCAGGTCAGCATAACTCAGATGGACTGATACCATTCACTCAGGAAAAAATGGATGTGTGTCTCAGATAATATTCAATCAGAAAACACACACACACACACACACACACATAATGTGCTTGGTGATGGGATATACAACAATGGACCATTTCCTTATAGAGTTTGCAGATTAGTGTGTATTTAGTTTTGTGTATAGTGGGCTTGGGTGTGAGTGGCTAACGAATCATAAATAATAAACTAATATGTTGAAATATCATTAAAAATTGTAACAGTCTTAAGAAAAAATAACAGGCTATTATGATAGAGAATAATGAGGGTCATGACCTACTTAGATAGGATGGTCAGGGAAGGACTCGCTAAGAAGTAGACATTTAATCTGAGACCTGAAGGATGAAACTCAGGGAGAAGGAACTACATGGGCAAAAGCCTTGAGGCTGAGGCTGGAAAGAGCTGGGAAGAACTTTCTTCAATGTCAGATACCAGGTAAGGAATCAGTGAGGTCTCAGGCAGGGTATTACAGGCCATGGTCTAGGGCATTTGAGTTTCATTTCAATTGCAATAGAAAACCTTTAAAGAATTAAAAACAGGAGAGTGATAAACATGATTTTCTGTGCAAAGATTATTCTAGGTAAAAAGAGCAACAGCAGGTGTTAAACCCATGTTTGGGTTAGGTTAGCACCGTTCAGAGTCACAGCATTGACATCACTCATTCATGAGTGAGGTCACCATCACTAGGGTACTGACACTTGGCAACCACAAGACAGAATATCCTAGAGGGGGATTAAAGGATTATAGATTGGGCATTAGGTTATGTATTGACCTGTATAATCCTCCTGAAACTTTGAGCTTCTGTAGTTCTATGAACTGAGCTAATTATTGAGTCTTTTTGGGAATTACAGAAAACCATAAAATCAAAGGAGTTATGTTTTGGAACAGAATCCTCCCAAACCTTAGAAATTGAGCATATAATCATTTACAAGGGGGACATCCCTTCTCAAGTCGGGGTTGAGGTATATAATCAGAACCTCCTTCCATTAAAGCAGAAGGTCTCAAGTTTTTGTGTGATATGTAACACCTGGTGATTTTGTTTAAAATGGAGATCCTGCACTCCCATTCCTTGGAGATTCTAATTTAATAGATCTGAGGTGATGCCTGAGAAACTGCAACTATAATAAGCAACCCAGGAGATTCCAATGGACCAGGTGTACAAAGGCTGTACTTTGAGAAACACTGGGCTTGGTGTCAAGGAACCCTTACCCAGATCCTAGCTCTACATCACCTCTGGCTGTCATCCACTGAGATCAGGAATATTGTAGCTCTAAGGATGTTTTAACTTGCTGTGTAGCATTGTTAGGTTATTCAACCTTTCTGAGCCAAGGTCCCTTCATCTATAACAACACTTTCCATAAGATGCTGTTGCGAGGCCAGAAATTCAAAATGCAAAATGCTGACTTGAGCACCTGGCATATTGCAGCTGCTTACCAAACAGCAGTTATCATCTGCTTTATTTCTGCCTGTCTAATTTATTTGGCTGCCTCCTTCCTACTCATATCGGTTTCATAATGCGGAGTCAGCATTCACCTGTGTTGGTTTGTTTCTCAGTTATTGTCATCTTCCTCTTGCCTCCACCTCTCCCCCAAATTCCCAGAGACCTGCCTTTACCAGGTATCACTTTACTTAAAGTTTTGCGCTCTCTCTGCATTATTTTAAAGACACTAGAATAAAAACACTAATATTACAGCTATGGAATATCTATAACTATCAAATTAGGTTATTTTTGTGTTCTCTGCTACTTAACTTACAATTATCTCTTGTAAAGCCACTTGTCTTTCCTGTTTAATTAAACATGAGTACTGTGAAGCAGAGAAGACTACGTAGTGGTAAGACGAGGTTCTGGAAAATGCTACCAAATTATGAAAAACATTTGAGTTGCATTAGCTTCCACAGAATATAAGCAAAGCTTGAACAGAAAGAAAAAGGTCAGTCCACTCTGGGGCACCAGGCACACTAATTTGTATATGTTGTCTTCGAAAATTCAAATTTAAAAAGACTTTACGTGTAAAAAAGATGATATAATGACTAAAATATGGTTGAATTAGTCACTTTCATTTTCAAATCTTCATGTATGTTTGAAGTAAACAGTCTGTTTCAATCTGTTTGTAATTAAAAGAAAGTATTCTTTGCATTAAACACAATTGCAAACAAACTCTAGGTTGTGCTGGAGGAGAATTAGGGGAGAAGTTAAATATTTTTGGGATCCAGATATTCATAGAATACGGCTGGTTTCATTTGCTAGGTTCCATTTAATCTGCCTTTCAATGGGCCGAATAAGAGCCAAACCAAATAACCATGTTTAACTATGTTTTTCAGAATAAAAATATTGTCATGTTGTCTTACTTTATCTTTAAGTAAACTCCTAAGAAAACTTTTACAAAGGTATAAAATTTAAACCACAATTAGCTACATATTTGGAAATTTAAGTTTATTTAAGAGAACAAAATTACACTAAATGAGAATGGTGCCAGAAAATCCAGGTTCCACAATTGCCAAGGCGCTAAACTTTCCCTGCCACTTTCCACCTAACTCTCTCTACCTTATCCTTCCTCTGGGTTAGGGGGTTGGGATTTTTATATCATCCAGTGGTGTATCTTGAAAAGGAGGAAAGTATAGCGAACTGAGTTTTCTCCTCCCCTGCTTTTTGCAAAAACAGGAAAAATGCTTGACCTTCCCAGGAAACTTACCTATGGTTCATGTTTGATTTGGGGGAGGAGGGGTAGGGAGGGACAGGAATTATAAATATGAAAATGCAGGAATAATAAATATGCAAATACAGAGATATTTACATCACACCTAGTTCTTTTCTCTATGCACTATTTGCCACAGGTTAGCCTACCCCCACTAGGGTAGTGGCTAAAATGCAGCATCTTGGATTAGAAAATTACGAAGTAGCCCCTTAATGACCCCAAAGAGTCCCTAATGATTCCAAGTTGTTTAATTCACGTGCACACAGTTGTTTTCTGTACTAAGCAGAAATGCCTCGTGATTTCTTCATTTTATATTTTGGAGAAAGGATTTTGTTTAGCCTTGTTGAGCTCTCTATTTCTGCTTATTAAAACTACTAAAAGTAGCATGTCAGGATGAAAACTATGGGCATGAGCTGGGCTGTTTAGGGTGGTTCTGGTTTTATTTTTAAAGCAAAGTTGCTAGTTATAAGTGATTCCTGCTAAATAATATAATAATAGATTCAGCTAAAAAAACATTGCCCTCATTTTGTGTGCTCTAATAAAAACTAATACGTTACAAGTTTATTTCACTCATTTACCTAACGAATATTTGTTAAGCATGTCTTATGAGCCAGGCACTGTTCTAGAAGTTGTGAACACATTAATGAACCAAACAAACCAAACCCCTGTCCCTTGGCGTGTACATCCCAATGGCAGAGTGAGATAATAATACTAATTTTTTAAAAAGTAAACAGGTGATGTGAAAGACCATTTTGCCTAAAAGATTAATTCTGTAAGACAAGAACTAGAGAAAAGTAAGCACGTTTTAATATTGTTTCAAATGTGCTTGTACAGCATCAACTGTGGATAAAATAGCAAACACGTTTTAATTGCCTTTGAGATTTTCTGAAGTTTTTCCCTCATTCATTTTACTTTTGATGAGGACTGTCATAATTAAAAATCATTCTTTTTCAAAATTAAACTCATTTACTGAACGCTGAGACAATAAATCTGAAAAAGAGTTAGTATAATGCAACCTCAAAGCTCACACAGCTGAAAAAATGGAATTTGCAAAACTTACTGATCTTGCTAATACTGAGTTCTGATCAAGAATGTACTAAATTTGCTTAAAATTTATTTGTCTTAATGAGCTTTTATCTTTTTTTATTGGATAATTTAAAATTTGTTTATCTAGTTTTTCTTTTACTTCATCAAGATTACTGTTTGTTTTTAATCGTTATTTTCATTTAGCCATTCAAATGAGTCTTTAAATAAACTTTAAGAAGATATTTTTGAATAGCTGTTACATGCATATGGTACAAAATTCAAAATTCAAATGAAGCAAATTCAAAATGGCTCCTTTCCTTTTTTTATCCTCAGCCACCCAGGTACTCTCCCTTGGTCATTTTCTGTCACTAGGTTCTTGTACATCTTTCCAGTGATATTCTAAATGAGCTTCACAAACTTTAATGTGCACATGAACCTTGTTAAAATGCAGATTCTGATTTAAGGGGTCTGGGCTGAGGCTTAAGATTCTCCATTTCTACCAAGTTGCCAGGGAGGCTGGTGTTGCTAGCCCAAGACCATGCTCCCAGGGGCAAGGTGGTGAAGCATATTTGTTTATATTTGTCTCTGTATTTATTTGCTTATGGGACTGAAGAGAGCAAGCTATTCTCATACACAGATACAACTTACCACTTTCTACTACGACTTCAGCACTAGAGTTCCAGCCTTGAGCTTTGCCTTGTTACCAAGTTTTCTTCTAATCTTCGTCTGTCTTACAGTATTTTAAAAATCAAACCATAAATGAGTGATGAAAGCTAGCAATATGGCCATTTGAAGCATGTCAGCAGGTAATGTGTAAATCACAAGGACTATGAGAATACCTCTTTGCAAATTATTCATCTGCTTTTTTTCTTATGGGTTAGAAAAGTCCTCAAAGCCAAGCACCCTCCTAAATTTTGGCAGGGAGCACACTGAGAACTTTAGCTTGCAGCCAGTACCATTAATCTAATAAAGATGCCATCATACTTGGAAATGGTACAATTAAGTTCCCTGAAATCAATATAAAGTGCAAAGATCGTTTAAAGATTTTAAAGTCATAGACATTCATATTCTATCTGCCTGAATAAAGTAGTCTTGAGAGATGATTGTGATCAATATCACGAGGGGTACAAACGTTGTCTTTCTTGGACCTGTATGTGAACATAATTCAGAAAGCGTGCGGGTAACTCGTAAAAGAAAACTAAAAGTTCATGTTTGTTTCTTGCTCTCTGCAAGAAAATGAGGACTAAAGGACTGAAATTTGCCCAGCTACTTTGTCTGCAGAGTACATTCACGAGTACTTGCTAACACAACACAAGCTTTGGTTTTAAAAGAGAACCAACATCAGAGGCACTTTTCAAAAATAAAGATCTGGACCATCAAAGTCTCCATTTCTCTGTTATTGGCAGAAACAGCCAAGGGGGTACAGGTTTCCCTTTGATGCCAAGTTAGTATCTATCAATGACTCTTTTGGTTTGAATGGCTCCAGGGTCTACCACGTGGAGAGCTCTTGGCCTGGGTTCTGAGATGGTTGTTTTGAACCACTTGAGACTGCCGGGAGAGTGATTTGAGTCTGCCTAATCCTCTTGAACATGTGCTATTCTACCTGCAGTCATGATTCTCAAACCTAGGTTATGTAGACCTAGGTTATGCATATTAAGTGGTATGCACAGAGTCATAGAAAACAAACAGCATATCCTCCCAAAGTTTCAATCAAATTAAAAATTTGTCAGGCTCATATTAAGACAAAATAAAAAACAATCAAACAAACATGAATATACAACACAGTAGAATGCAAAATTCTAATGGATTTCTAAGTCAAAAATGAGATTTCAAAACAATATTGAACTTAGATCTATGCCTCCAGGCTCCTTGAAATACACATTTATTGGTTTCGGCCAGTAGAAGGATATTTCAATGGGAGAATTTTAGAAGTACTGTGATATACATTAAAAGGGCATGAGGAGACGGGAAACCAGATCGTTTGAATAGCAACTACGTTTCTTTGCCTCCTGCGAGCCTCTGGAGTGGACCTGTGCCAAATATTTTGTAATCAAGAAAGTCGCTGTCATATTTTTTAAATGTTGACTTTCTAGAGGAAATGAGGAAGTGACATAGAGGTTGCTGAGAGACCCAGACTGGTTTAAGAGATATCATCAATGAACTTCTAATAAATGATTTCTACAGAGAAAAATCTGTGTGTTTTGGCTCTTTGTAGACTGGAAGAGGTAAAAACCTTTTTATAGAATTAACCCATTTCACCTGGAAGTAAAGAACAAGTCACTTCTTTACAGAAAGAATGCATGATGTAGTAAACATAGTTTGTCACATAGCCCTGGTTTTAATCCCTAGCTTCCAACTAAAGTTCTCCAGGTCTCAGTGTTCTCATCTGAAAAGTGGGACAAGCACAAGGATGAAAGGAATTAGTGGTGGATCCATGATTGCCCTGTCCTCTTTATTTTTTCCTTCTATACCTTTCCATCCCTACCACCATACCCTTTGTGCCTGGGAAATCAACAATGAATAGTACATGTCCATTTGAATGGGAAAGTGGTGCTCTACATTAGGAAGTCAGACTAAATGACCCTGGTCTCTACCAACCCTGAGATTCCCTCTGACGATCCATGAAAGATTTTGCTAAGGAAGCGTTTAAAGAAATAATCAACCTCCTAAAATGTAAACACGTTTAGATTCTACTGTTTACTGGCACTTCAAAACTGGATTTACACAAGAGGATGACCCTGAAACAAGCTGGGAAAAGCTGTGTGGCATTTAGATGTGCATCACATATGCATAATTGATTCCTTAAAAGGTTAAATACCCTTAGCATATGTATGGATAGTGGTATAGCCATGATGGGTTCATAATCATTATGGCATAATTCTAAAGTAAAGGTCATGTTCCTGCTTTGGAGATTCCAGGACTGGTATTCAGAAAAGCATATGTTTCCAAGTAGATAGCTGGGTGAGAGAAGCTACTCTTTTCCCAAACAGAAGGGCTATTCATGTAGCTAGTACACTTGGCTTTATGAGGCAGCCGACTGCCACTAAATTCTCTTTGGAATTGAAATGCAATTACATATCGAGGACAAGCGCTAAATATAAACAGAAAAGGCCAAATACATGGCTTTTTTTTTTTTTTGCTTTGTTTTTGCAGTATATTTGCAGACAGAATTAACTACCTCAAACACACTATAATCCTTAATTGAAACACACAGATCAGGCAATTTGGTGAATCATTTAGCAGCTTTTTTCAGAAGCTTATTGTAGCTCTGAAGGACTGGTCTTTTCTTGTGTCCATAAACAATTATAAAGATGCTAAGAAAATTAATAAAAGAAGCAAATCACTAAGAAATATGCAGAATGAAATATCATAATATATGCCACAAAAAGCAGGAAAAAATTAGGCAATGTGTTGCATAAAGATACATATATAAGTGCCAAAAGTACATACATGGGAATAATTATTACAAAAATACAAGTTATGGGTTTCTTCTTTGGGGAAGGAGGGAAATACTGTCTGTATGGTGCACACTGGAGTTTTTACTGAATGAATGATTTATGGGTGTTTATTGTTTGTAAATATTATTATAAAATCTTTTTTGTGGTGCGGTATATTTCCTACGTTTTAAAAATGAAAAGGCAAAATAACAAAGCAGTGAAGAAAAGGACAGATTAAGTTGGTAAAAAAACAGTGTACTATAGTAATATTAATAAAAGTAAATATATTGATCTCAGGTGATGGATGTATTTTCATATTATCCTTTTAAAAAATTTAAATACATGCAAGACAACTATAAAACATAAGTCCCTAGAAGAGTTGAAGTAGAAAGATGAGAAAAGGTATACCAGATAAATACTAACAAAAGAAAACTTGTAGCTTTTCAAATAACGGGAAAACTGGACTTTAGGACAAAATGTAATGTTGTTTATTCTCTGTCTTCAATTCCTCTTTCTCCGTTCTTCCTCTGAGCCTCCTCCATCCAAGCATCTGCTCTAACCTTCCAGTAACTTTGATAAATCATCTCTGCCTATTTTTGTCTTATTTCTAGCTAACCATTTTCAAAGCCTAGGATCTTTCATTTCTCAACTCTGGTAATACTTACTATCTGTGTACCACTGATTCTGGTACTTATATGCCGTGTTTTACTGTTATTGACATTCATGCATTTCTTTAATTAAATTGTAATATCCTAGAGCTAGAGACTATACCTTATTCATCTTTTAACACCCCCCGTCACCTCACTCGGGGACCTGCCATATGGTAGAACCATGTCACCTGGCATATAGTAGAAAGTCAGTAAACATGTCAGCAGTCGACTGAAAAATGGCTTCTGAAAGCACATTAAAAGCTCTTTTAGGATGTTTGAGTACTTTGCCGATACTATGCGTTTACATTTTCTAAGCAATCTTTCTCCTCCACAGTTTTAGAAGGGAGAGAGGAAGAGACACTATGGTTGGAGAGTGACCCAAAGCTGTGTGGAGTTGATGAGGCTAAGACCAGAGCCTCAATAGGAGGGCACCCCTGTCTGGACTAACCTGGGAACTCTCACAGGTTCTCGACTGATCTTTAAGGGCAGGGACTGCGTCTAATAAGCTTTTTTGCCTCTGCAACTGGAACAAAGTCCAACATATAGTACATAGTCAATAAATGCTTTTGCAAAGGGGGAGAGAATTAAATATTAGTCTGGGATAATTTAATTCACTCCCATGGCTTCAAAACAACATATTATGGAAGGCTTCCCAGTGTGGGCCTTTAGCTCTGACTTCTCTCCACTGGGAGAGGTTGGCTGGGAGGGTAGAAGAGCCAGCCTGGCCCAGGCAGGATGCAGATGTTAACACTAGACTTGATACTCTGAGCTTAGGGGCTGTTTGGAGCAAAGCCGAGTGGAGTGGATTTGGTTCTGCCAGCTGATGGTGGACTTTGGAAACAGGCAAAAGATGTTTAAAAGGAGATGGGGAAGCCCATGGAATAGATCTTCAGTGCTTGTCCTACTGGCCACCAGGAAGTAGCTGGAATTCCTCCTTTATCCTGGCATACAAGATAGGCTGTGTGCTGCAAACCTCTTTTAAACGTACTGTTTTTTTGAATAGGCAGTACGTAAAGCAAATGGTACAAAATTCAAAGGGTACAGTAGGTATACAGTAAAAACAAGCCTTTGCCCAAAGTTGCTCTCTCTAAAGACGTCTACAGTTATTCCACTTGTGTTTAAGTATACATAAATATTTCATATTGGGTATATGTATACATGTTTATGTGTGTTTATATATTTTCAGAGAAATAGTTCATCTAATAACATACAATATTGAATCTTGATTTTTTAACAGCTTGTGCTGTAGTTCTTTCCATTTTTATTTTGATTGTCGTTAAAATTCCAGCCTTTAATATTGCCTCGTATACTAACAGTGTTCAACATTTGTTTCCTGAGTGAATGAATGAATGATTTAATATTAATCTTGAATTCATTTTGAACCTAAAGGTCACCCACTAACAGGTTTTATAAATGCCTTATCTTACACTCCATCTCCAATAATCATCTTTTTGCCTATAAACATCGTATCCATCCCTCAAAGTTAATCTCAAAAAATCTGTCGTGCAGGAATCTTTCCTGAATATTGCCTCTCAGGCTCACCTCCAGGAGTTATCTCTAAGCACTTAACAATAGTCTACTATTTTTGATTGTCCTCTGATTCTTATTTGTTCATAAAACAACCTTAAAGATGTGAATAATGCTGAATAATAATTTTTTATTGAGTACTTATCTGTGCCAGACACTTGGCTAAGCAGGTTATATACTTAATCTTAAAGTAAGCGATATTATCATCCTTGTAGCACACCTATCAGTGCCCTCCCAATGGCCTCTTGACTCACCCTTAAGATCACAAGCAGACCATTTCCATATATATATGGAAATATATATATAGCCAACATGGGCAGGCCAGAAGTGCCAACATATTGACACCCCAGAAGTCACCCTAACCCATGAGATATGGACATTTGTGGATAAATGCCCCAGCTTTCTCTCCCCTCACTGGGAAAACTTTGAGCTGTGATCTACCCAGTCACTTCTAGCATCCCTGTGTGATTGAGCCTCAGGTGCCCATAGGTATAAATCCCTTTTTATCTCACTCTTTATTACCTTCTCTCCCTTCCCTTTCTCAATTCCCTACTTGCCAACTTCCTGGAATCACCTCCCAAATAAACTACTTACATTCAAATCATTGTCTTAGAGTCTGCTTTTTAGGGAAATCAAGCCTAAGGAAACTGAGGTTTAGAGTGTGTAACTCTTTCAAGTTCACCTACACATCATGTGGCAGATTCACAATATGAACCAGAATCACGCCAAAAAGCACAGTACCCTACTGCCAACTAGATGGTACATGCCTCAAAGTAGGCCAGTGAATACTGTGTTCCCTCTACAGTGTGTTTCAAAATGCAAGCCAAAGTCAGAACTCAATACGTACTTCTGCTGGTCAATGCCATTTTCTGTTTTGGATTGTCTCTTTTCCACCCCAGCACATCAGGACATGCATTTTAGGTGGTGTTAGCTAAACACATGTGCTCATAATTTTTTACTGAAATTGTGACTTAAAAAGAGTTTCTCATGCTTGTTTAGTTGCTGAGTGTCTTCTTATTGTTCTACAGATAGCAACTTCATCCTTGCGAATGCCCAGGTGGCTAAGGGTTTCCCCATAGTCTACTGTTCCGATGGCTTCTGTGAGCTTGCTGGATTTGCCCGAACTGAAGTCATGCAGAAGAGTTGCAGCTGCAAATTCTTATTTGGGGTTGAAACCAACGAGCAACTGATACTTCAAATAGAAAAGTCACTAGAGGAAAAAACAGAATTCAAAGGAGAAATTATGTTCTACAAGAAGAACGGTAAGTTGGCTGTCTTTGATTGGTGCTCATTGGACAGCTGTGAAAGGTCACCTTCTTTCAACTCAGTAATTGCTCCATCACTCCCTTTAAGGCTTAATGGTGTTTCACATAAATACACTCTGTTATAGAAATTCCACAAATGACTTGGACGTTGGCCCTATTTTAGCCATTAGCAGCATAAACGGCCTGAAAATTTAGCATTAGAATTATAATTCTTCAATGTCAATATACTAACTGAGTTAATATAAGCTAAAGTATACTACTATTATATTATGGTCATTCTTAACATATGTATTAGATATGATCGTTATTAATATATTAACAGGTGATCTTTTATCCAGAGATATTTTTCCAAATTTTATACCTTTAAGAACCACATCTCGACCTCAGTCATTAAGGACAGGGATCAAGTGTTCGCTGAAAGAAAAGGAAGTTAATTTACAGGACATCAGCATAGTCATTTTCTTTTCTGGTTCCCCGCCACAGAATCTTTCTCACTACTCTTTTAAATTCTAAAGACAAAATAGGAGACAACACGATGTCTCAGGGTGGGAGTAAATTTGCCTGGACTCAAAACTGCCACTGGGGAAATACTAGGTATTTTCTTGTGGCTGCAGTTTTGTAACTCTCCTCTAAATGAAAGAGGATCTAGGGATGGGTATGGTATCTGCAGTGCTTGGGTCCTATGTGGGAATAGATAGCTTTATCCCATGGGCCCTGGTAGATGGGATGAATCTAGGAGGCATTAAATTGGGAAAATGCAAAATCAAAAATGAGAATGAACCATCATTTTCCAGTTTCTAAAGTTCTATCTCTCTCTTTAATAGTTTTCCTTTTTCCTTTTAGTAACATAACCCCCTGAGTTTTAGCTGGACACATGGCTGCCAAGTTAGAGAATACATTTCCTAGGCTTCTTTGCAGTTAGGTGGGCGTGTGACTGAGTTTGGACCAACGATATGTAAGAAAGAATGACTTATGCAACTTCTAGGCAAAATCTCTAAAAAATGAAATTGTTTGCCCTTTTATTTCTCTTCTTCTCCTTTCCTGTGGTGTTATAGACTGAATTGTGTCCCTTCAAAGTTTGTATATTGAAGCCTTAACTCCCAATGCGATTGTATTTGGAGATGGGGTCTTTAAAGAGGTAATTAAGGTTAAACGAAGTCAAAAGGGTGGGACAGTAATCCAGTATGACTAGTGTCATTATAAGAAGAGAAAGAGACACCAGGGATACGCACACACAGGTCATGTGAAGACACACTAGAAGACAGCTATCTACCATCCAAGGAGAGGGGACTTAGGGGAAACCAACCCTGCTGGCACCTTGATCTCAGACTTTCATCCTCCAGAACTGTGAGAAAATAAATTTCTGTTGTTTAAGCCGTCCAGTCTGTGGTATTTTGTTATGGCGGCCCTAGCAAACTAATGAGTGTGGGTCAGAATGTTAAGGTAAGGTTGGAAAGCCAGCTTTAACTATTTGACAAGGACAACATCATAGAGGAATGTAGAGCAACAATATGGAAGGAACCCACCCCAGACAAAGACAAATACATTTCCATCTTGTTTGAATCACTATATTTTGGGGTCTTTTTGTTACAACATTTAAATTGTACTTTAACTCAGAGTTTCTCAATCTTGGCACTATTGACATTTTGGGCCGGTAATTCTTTGTTGTGGGAGGCTATCCTGTGCATTGTAAATGATTAGCAGCATCCCCAGTCTCTATATCTTGCTCTCAATCCTTAGTATTGTGGTCTTTGTCAGGAAGAGAAATAGGAGCCTGAGCACGGGAACGTCATCTCCTTTTATAAGTTATTTGTCCTTGGAGGACATTCCTTGATCTTGTGACTTTTGGAAACATAGTAATGATGAAACATTGGAGAACACCACTCTGGGAGGGACAGGGTATCCAATTTTTTGGCACTAGGAACACAGTTCAGACCACTGTGTCCTTCCCAGTGTCAATAGATAAGGCCTACATAGCAAATATGATAAAACAAAAGGATTCTAGCTCTATCTAATTATACCACAATCATTGAAAAGAGGGCCTGAGATAAAAGAAAATAGAGGATGTCACTGAGAATGCAGACTGGTAGAGAGTGATAAAACCACCATCTGGTGAAACAAAGGGAAAAGGAGTATCCTTTGTCTGAAATATCCGCTGACCGCAGGCTTGTTCTTCTTAAGTTAGGTGCCTTGTATAGGTCACTCCAAATCCATTTGAGTGTCTTCCTTTTTAAGAGTCCTCAAAATATCCAAATGTGGCACCACTGAGAAAGGTTCAGGGCAAGGAGGAGAATCTAGGTGGGAAGGCTAAAGGATGGAGACTTTGGAGGCCAGGTAAGTAGAAAATATGGAGCACGGGGTGGGAGTCAACACCCCAAAGAATTTCCTGAGCCCAAATTTTTATAAGATGCCTGCGGCCTTGGACCCCTTTGTGTGGAAATCATTAAAGGCACCAATCGTCTCTAAGCCAATCACTATGGGAAATTGTCTGGCATTGTGAGCAAACTAACTGATCCAGTTACCAGTGATTGAAAACTACTATCGCCCCTGTGCTAATCATGCTGTTGTTTAGCTATCTTTATAAATCTTTCTCTCCACAGACGACTGTGGGCCTTTGAAGGCACAATCTGTGCATTAGTTATTTCCACAACACAGTGCATAGAGCTTGAGTCAAGAGCAGTGTCCACCAAAAGTTAGTTTCCTAGTAAACGCTTGCTGAATGGAATTGAAACTGACTACTAGAGGGACCTATGGATACTTTACAGGATGTCTGGATTTTTGATTTTTAAAAACATGCTTATGACCTCAAGGGTCCTCCTTCTTTCCTTCAAGGCTCATTTTCTTTTTTTTTTTTTTTTTTTTTTTTAAAGATTTTATTTATTCAGTTTTTCCCCCCAAAGCCCCAGTAGATAGTTGTACGTCATAGGTTCACATCCTTCTAGTTGCTGTACGTGGGACTCGGCCTTGCGTTGGACGGAGAAGTGGTGCCTCGGGGCACTCCCGGGATCCGAACCCGGGCCGCCAGCATCAGAGCGCGCGCACTTAACCGCTAAGCCACGGGGCCGGCCCGAGGCTCATTTTCTTTTAATATACTTTAGATAGTGGATGCTCGTCTATCATCCTCTCCAGATACATTTTGACAATCTGTGATTGAGCTGCTTTGCTTCCTGGCTCCTCAGGGTTGCACTTGCCCTCCTGACCTCACGGGAAAAGTGATGGAGAAAAGGCTGACTTTTCTCTTCATGCCCAGGCCTGTAATCCCAGTAACCTGACCCAAGGCTGGTGACGTGCAGGGGAGTATTCTAAAGGTTTAGGACATCTAGTGGAACTTATCCTAAAGGAAGTCACAGTTTGATCAGGATGGCAAATATGCCCATTGACTGAGTCCAAAGAAAATGAAGTAGGAAATCCTTCACTGGCATTACCCACCTGGCGGGACCCAGTTCCTAGTCATGCTTTAAAGTCTTGAAGCCTGCCCTCCTTTCCCTCTCTGCTGCACCTAAAGGCAGCCCCTTTTTTCATACTTCCCAGGGTAAATGCCCCCATCTTCTTTAGGAAAACCTTATCCTCTACCCACCAAAGTTATTCTCCCTCAAGGATCTCTCCTCTTCTCCTGACCAGGGAAAAGTGTGGGACACAGCAGTCTCCAGAAGAGTTCCTCCAAAAATGCAGAGTAATTCAGTCCAAATAAAAATAAAATAAAACCGTAAAGGAATTGGAAGAATAGTCCATGCCTGGTCTTTTCTTATCTCTGCTCCAACATCATGTGAAGTTATGCTCCCTACTCTCTGTGGTATTGTGGTTTCCTCTAGGTAACTAATAGAAAATAAACACATAGAAACACGTATACACACACACACACACTCTCACACCCTTCCTAAAATAAAGACTAGTTGTCAGAGAGAGTACAACATTTTAAAAAGTCAATGATAATGACCACTAGAAAAATAATAATAGCTAACACTGATGTAATACTTACTATGTGCTAGGAACTTTCCCACACGTTTAACTTTTACTTATATTAGCTTATTTAGTCCTAGAACAATTTTAAGAAAGAGATACTTGTATTATTGTCATATTACAGGTGAGGAAACCAATACAGAGAAAGAATAAAGTTTTTTAAAATTAAGTGATAATTAGGAAGAGAAATAGTTTCACAGATAAGCATAATATACAAACTTTTCTTCTCTAAAATGGAGATAGTAGTATTTGACATTTTTATGTTCAGGAGCTAACATTTCTCATTTCTTGTCCTCCATCTAGATAGTTCAGGGTCTACCTATATATCAGAAATCAGTACCATTAAGATGCCTTTTCGAAAAGCAGTAGCCTCCACTTCTATTGATATACAAAAGGTGTTAACTAGGGCTGTTCTGGACAAACAAATGTATGGCTACCCTAACTAAGGGTAATCATTTGATTAATTTTGTGTTTATTTTCTCATTTTTTTTAATATGAGCAATACATATATCTTTGTGGTTCCCTCCCTTTCTTATACATAGCATACTTTGCATATTGTTTTGTACTTTGCATAACAACAAGCATCCTGTACAACTGTGTATACCTTCAGAACAATATATGCTGGAGATTGTTCATTTTTCTTTATAGCTGCATAGTATTACATCATATCATAGTTGATTCAACCAATCCCCGATTAAGGGATTTTGTGTTCCTTCTAGAATGCGATCTGTTTTCTTTTCCCTTTCTCTCTCTCTTTTAAGTACTTTTTTGTTACTTAGAAAGTTTGGTGAATTTTCAAAAAAGTTATCTTTTTTTAAATTATTTTATTGAGGTCATAATGGTTTATAACATTGTGAAATTTCAGGTGTACATTATTATTTATCAATATTCTGTATAGACTGCATTGTGCTCACCACCAATAGTCTAATTTTTATCCATATATATGTGCCCCTTTACCCCTTTCGCCCACCCCCAACTCCCTTCCCCTCTGGTAACCACTAATCTATTCTCTTTGTCCATGTGTTTGTTTATCTTCCAAATATGAGTGAAATCAGGTGGTGTTTTGTCTTTCTCTGCCTGGCTTATTTCGCTTAACATCATACCCACAAGGTCCATCCATGTTGTTACAAATGGGTTGATTTTGTCTTTTTTTTATGGTTGAGTAGTATTCCATTGTATGTATATACCACATCTTCTTTATCCATTCGTCAGTTGATGGGCACTTAGATTGCTTCCACATCTTGGCTATTGTGAATAATGCTGCAGTGAACATAGGGGTGCATAAGTCTCTTTGAATTGTTGATTTCAAGTTCTTTGGATAAATACCCAGTAGTGGGATAGCTGGATCGTATGGTATTTCTATTTTTAATTTTTTGAGGAATCTCCATACTGTTTTCCATAGTGGCTGCACCAGTTTGCATTCCCACCAGCAGTGTATGAGGGTTCCCTTTTCTCCACATCCTCTCCAACATTTGGTAACTATAGTCATTCTGACAGGTATAAGGTGACATCTCATTGTAGTTTTGATTTGCATTTCCCTAATAATTAGTGATGTTGAACATCTTTTCACGTGCCTGTTGGCCATCTGTATATCTTCTTTGAAAAAATGTCTGTTCATTTCCTCTGACCATTTTTTGATTGGGTTGTTTGTTTTTTGTTGTTGCATTGAATGAGTTCTTTATACATTCTGGAGATTAACTCTTTGTCGGATATATGATTTGCAAATATTTTCTCCCATCTGATGGGTTGTCTTCTCGTTTTGTTCATGGTTTCCTTTGCCTTGCAGAAGCTCTTTAGTCTGATGTAGTCCCATTTGTTTATTTTTCCTTTTGTTTCCCATGCTTGAGTAGGCATAGTATTCAAAAAGATGATTCTAAGACCAATGTCTAAGAGTGAACTACCTATATTTTCTTCCAGGAGTTTTATGCTTTCAGGTCTTACATTCAAGTCTTTAATCCATTTTGAGTTAATTTTTGTGTATGGCATAAGATAATGGTCTATTTTCATTCTTTTGCATGTGGCTGTCCAGTTTTCACAACATCACCTATTGAAAATATTTTCCTTTCTCCATCATGTGTTCTTGGCTCCTTTGTTGAAGTTTAGCTATCCATAGATATGCGGTTTTATTTCTGGGCTTTCAATTCTGTTCCATTGATCTGTGTCTGTTTTTGTGCTAGTACCATGCTGTTTTGATTACTATAGCTTTGTAGTGTATTTTGAAGTCAGGGATTGTGATGCCTCTAGCTTTGTTCTTTTCTCTCAGGATTGCCTTCGCTATTCGGGGTCTTTTGTTGTCCCATATAAATTTTAGGATTCTTTGTTCTCTTTCCATGAAGAATTGTCATTGGGATTCTGATTGGGATTGCATTGAATCTATAGATTGCTTTAGGTATGGACATTTTAACTATGTCTATTCTTCCACTCCATGTGCATGGAATATCTTTCCATTTCTTTATGTCGTCTTTGAGTTCTTTCAATAATGTCTGATAGTTTTCAGTGTATAGGTCTTTCACCTCCTTGGTTAAGTTTATTCCTAGATATTTTATTCTTTTTGTTGCGATTGTAAACAGGATTGTATTCTTGAGTTCTCTTCCTGCTGGTTCATTGTTAGAGTGTATAAATGCAACTGATTTTTGTAAGATGATTTTGTACCCTGGAACTTTGCTGTAGTTGTTGTTTATTTCTAATAGTTTTCTGATGGATTCTTTAGGGTTTTATATATATAAGATCATGTCATCTGCAAACAGCAAGAGTTTCACTTCCTTTCCAATTTGAATATCTTGTATTTCTTTTTTTCACCTAATTACTCTAGCCAAAACCTCCAGGACTATGTTGTATAATAGTGGTGAGAGTGGGCACCCTAGTCTTGTTCCTGTTCTCAGAGAGATGGCTTTCAGTTTTCACCATTGAGTATGATGTTGGCTGTGCGTTTGTCACAAATGGGCTTTATTATGTTGAGGTACTTTCCTTCTATATGCATTTTATTGAGAGTTTTTATCATAAATGGATGCTACATCTTGTCAAATGCTTTCTCTGAATTTATTGAGATGATCATGTTATTTTTATTCCTCATTTTGTTAATATGGTGTATCACATTGATTGGTTTGTGAATGTTGAACCATTCCTGCATCCCTGGCATAAATCCCACCTGATCATGGTGTATGATCCTTTTAATGTATTGCTGTATTCAGTTTGCCAATATTTTGTTGAAAATATTTGCATCTGTGTTCATCAGTGATGTTGGCGTGTAATTTTCCTTCTTTGTGTTTTCTTTGTCTGGTTTTGGTAACAGGGTGATGTTGGCTTCATAGAATGAGTTAGGAAGTGTTCCATCTTCTTCAATTTTTTGGAATAGTTTGAGAAGGATAGATATTAAATCTTCTTCCAATGTTTGGTAGAATTCTTAAGAGAAGCCATCTGTTTTGTTTTGTTTTTTGTGGGCGGTTTTTGATTACTGTTTCAATCTCTTTACCTGTGTTCACTCTATTCAGACTCTCCATTTCTTCTTGATTCAGTATTAGGAGGTTGTATGAGTCTAAGAATTTATCCATTTCTTCTAGGGTATCCAATTTGTTGGCATATAGTTTTTCATAATATTCTCCTATAATTGTTTGTATTTCTGTGGTATCCATTGTAATTTCTCCTCTTTAATTTCTAATTTTATTGAGCCTTCTCTCTTTATTTCTTAGTGAGTCTGGCTGAAGCTTTGTCAATTTTGTTTATCTTCTCAATGAACTAGCTCTTAGTTTCATTGATCCTTTCTACTTTTTGTTGTTGTTGTTGTTTCTCTTTCTTTACTTCTGCTCTAATTTTTATTATTAACCTCTTTCTTATGACTTTGGTCTTTGTTCTTTTTCTAGTTCTGTTAGGTGTAGTTTAAGATTACTTATTTGAGATTTTTCTTGCTCTTAAGGTGGGCCTGTGTGGCTCTGAATTTCCCTCTTACAACTGCTTTTGCTGCATCCCATAAGAGTTGGTATGGTATATTTTCATTTTCCTTTATCTCTAGATATTTTTTTGATTTCTCCTTTGACTTTTCATTGATCCAGTGGTCGTTCAGAAGCATGTTGCTTAGTCTCCACATATTTGTAACTTTCCCAGCTTTTTTCTTTTAGTTGATTTCTAGCTTCATAGCATTATGGTCGGAAAAGATGCTCAAAATGACTTCAGTCTTCTTAAATTGATTGAGGTTTGCCTTGTTTCTCAGCATATGATCCATCTTTGAGAATGTTCCATATGCACTTGAGAAGAATGTGTATTCTTCTGTTTTGGGATGGAATGTTCTATATATATCTATTAAGTCCATCTGGTCTAGTTTTTCATTTAATTGCACTATTTCCTTGTTGACTTTCTGTCTGGATGATCTATCCATTGATGTAAGTGGGGTGTTGAGGTCCCCTACTATTATTGTGCTGCTGTTAATTTCTCCTTTTAGATCTATTTATAGTTGTTTTATGTAGTTTGGTGCTCCTTTGTTAGGTGTATATATATTCATAAGTATTATGTCCTCTTGGTGGAATGTCCTGTTTTTCATTATATATTGCCCCTCTTTGTCTCTCACTGTCTTTTTTATCTTGAAGTCTGCTTTGTCTGATATACCTATTTCAACACCTGCTTTCTTTTGTGTGCGATCTGCTTGAAGTATCGTCTTCCATCCCTTCACTCTGAGCCTGTGTTTGTCTTTAGAGCTAAGATGTGTTTCCTGGAGACAGCACGTTGTTGGGTCTTATTTTTTTAATCCAGCCAGGCACTCTGTGTCTTTTGATTGGAGAATTCAATCCATTTACAGTTAGAGTTATTATTGATATCTGAGGGCTTAATACTGGCATTTTATCTCTTGTTTTCTGGATGTTCTATATTTCCCTTGTTTCTCTTCCCTTGCATTTCTGATTGCCATTTCAGTTTGGTTATTTTCTGTGATGGTTTTCTAAGTTTTCTCTTTATTTATCATTTGTGTCTCTGCTCCGATTTTTTGTTTAGTGGTTACCATGAAGTTTGCAAAAAAGATTTCGTAGATGAGATAGTCCATTTTCTAATAGCCTCTTATTACCATAAGCCTAAGCAGGTTCCATCTTTTTCCTCTTCTCTGTCTAAGTTATTGTTGTCACAAATTATTCCATTTTGTGTTGTGAGTTTGTGATTAAATTGAAGTTTTTACAGTTATTTTTGATGCTTTCATTCCCTTTATATTTTATGTTAGAATTAAGTGTTTGCTAACATGTTCTGACAGAGAGCTGCAGTTTTCTGATTTTGTCTGTCTATCTCCTTGCTCAAGCCTTTGTAAACCTTTTCCTTTTTGTTTAAGGTATGAGGGCATTCTTGATCATCTCTTGTGGAAGGGGTCTTGTGGCGATGAACTCTCTCAGCTTTTGTTTATCTGAGAAAGTTTTTATTTCTCCATTGTGTCTGAAGGATAGTTTCGCTGGATAGAGTGTTCTTGACTGAAAGGTTTTGTCTTTCAGTATTTTGAATATATCGTTCCACTCTCTCCTGGCCTGTAAGGTTTTTGCTGAGAAAGTCTGCTGAAAGCCTGATAGGGATTCCTTTGTAGATTATTCTCTTCTGCCTTGCGGCACCTTAATATTTTTTCTTTGTCATGTACTTTTACCGGTTTTGCTATTATGTGCCTTGGAGAAGGTCTTTTTGCATTTATGTAATTAGGAGTTCTGTTGACTTCATGTCCTTGTAAGTCCAGTTCCTTCCCTGGGTTTGGAAAGTTCTCAGTATTATTTATTTGAACAAGCTCTCTGCTCCTTTCTCCCTCCCTTCTCCCTCTGGAATACCTATAATCCTTATTTTGCATTTCCTAATTGGGTCGGATATTTATCGGAGAATTTCTCCATTTGTTTTTAGTCTTAGTTCTCTCTCCTCCTCCACCTGGAGCATTTCTATATTTCTGTCCTCTAAATTACTAATCCTGTCCTCCAAAATATCAGCTCTGTTTTTTAAGGATTCTAGATTGCTTTTTATCTCATTCATTGTGTTCCTCATCTCCAGCATTTCTGTTTGTTTTTTGGTTTTTTTTCGGAGTTTCAGTCTCTTTTGTGAAGAACTCCTTCTGCTCACTAATTTTATTCCTGAGTCCATTGAACTGTCTTTCTGAGTTTTCTTGTAACTCTTTGAGTTTCTTTGTGATAACTAGATTGTAAATTTCTGTGTCTTCAGGACTGGTTTCTGTCTTGTCATTTTCATTCTGATCTGGAGCGTTAATGTATTTCTTCATGGTGTTTGATGAAGTGGACTTTTGCCAGTGAATAGTGGTAGTATCAGGTTGCAGATTCCACCTGCCACCTCTTGTTCGGGGCAGGAGCTGTGTTTTCTGAACCCGCCGCATTAGCTGGAAGTTGTGACTGTCCTCTGGAAGTTGTGCCAGTAGGGCTCATCTACATTTGCTGGCCACCAGTGCTTGGTGGGTCCCACACCCAGGGGCAGGTGCTCTCTGCAAGTCCACTGCCCTGACCGACTCTCCGAGCTGGTCTGCCAGGTGGGAGAGGAGGGCAGGGGCACTTTCTTTCGTGCCTGCATGTGCTCCCACTCTGCACTCACTGGTGGCCCACTTGGGCCACTGGGCTTGAAGGGATCCCAAACACGATGGCTGGGCCACCTCCATCTGGAGCATTCCTGAGGGCTGGGATGCAACTCCAAAAGTGAAAGCATTCCTGCGGAGGCCTGCCTGTTCCCCCATCTCCTCCCAGAATCACACGCTGGTCACTGCATGAGGTCCCACCCTGCCGATTGCTGCCACTGGGGATGGGGAGGAGATCTGCTTACCTCCTACTGCTGCTTCCTGGAGATCCAGCACCCCTACCTTCAGACATATGGCTGTGTGGATCTCTCAGACATCCTATTGTGCTATGTGGGTGTACTCTGTTGGCTAATGAATGTCCTTTTGGTTGTATTAGGAGGCAGAAGCTACAGGAAACAGCTCACTCCACCATGATGCTGATGTCACTCCTCCCTAAAAGTTATCTTTTATGTGAGATGTTTACCTTATACAATATGTTCTCACTTTATAAAGATTTTTGTCTTCATTTCCTACTATAAGCAATGTTGTATTTAGCCAGGAGCCACTTCTCCCTCCTTTCCCTCTCCCCCAGAGAATTTAATGTTCTTTTAGTACCAGTTAATATCCATAAGACAATCAGCAAGTGTGGTCTCCTTGCCTTATAGCCTCCCTTTGTTCCTCTCTCACCTCTTTGATAGGTATATTACATTGTCAGAGGAAATAACAATTACATGTATTCTGTCCATCTTATCCTCCATCATTTAATCTTATTGCTAGAGTTGAATATGCTTACTGATCACCATGTATTCTAATCCTAAAGTTTTTCCAATCTTTTCCTGGTTGTCTAAAGCTTGTTCTCTGAGCCATCTCAGGAACAGCTCATGGGAACTGTTTTCCCTGAGCTCTTGCATGTTAACAAAAGTATGACTGTGGCCTTTATACTTGTAGATCAATTTGGCTGAAAATTAAAAAACTTTGGCCCCTATTTTCTTCATTTAAATATCTCAATTATGTTATTCTCTTGTGGAGTATTGTTTTACCCTGAAAGTGCTTCTAATTACACTTAGTAATCTGGTGTTTTGGTATTTTGTCCTGGATGTTCAATGAATTTATCTTATTTTATTTTATTTTAATCCAATAATTTTACTTGGCCTAGGCCTGTGTCAGCAAACTTTTTCTCTAAAGGGACAGATAGTAAATATTATACATTCTGCACACCATACAGTGTATGTCGCAAGTACTCACATCTTTCACTGTAGTGTGGAAGCAACCATAGAAAACATGTAAATGAATGGATGAGGCTGTCTTCCAATAAATCTTTATTTACAAAAACAGGAGATGAGCTAGATTTAGCCTACAGGTCTCAGTTTACTGATACCTGGAATAGAATGTTTTGGATTAAATTTTTGAACTCATATTGTATGCCCAGTAGTCTTTATGCTTAAGTTCCTTTTACTTGGAGATATTTTTCTTGAATTTTAATTATCATCATTGTTCTGTTCTATCACTTTGGTTTTCCTCTTTAAAATCACCCAATATATGTATGTTGGATCTTCTTTGCCCGTCCTTTATACTTATCACTTTCTTTCTCTTTTTCATTTCTTTTTTTTTTTTTCTGTCTTCATTTTTCACTGTGTGCAATTTATTTTCTTTCTTTTCCCTTTGTGGTGCCCATTCACACTTATATTTCTACTCTTTAAGTCTTCAGCTCTTTACCTTTCACTTACATTCTCTCCTGAGCTCAGTTGGCTCACATTATTTATATCATTCTTTTGCCTAGTGTATTAGTTAGTGCTGTCATAACAAAGTACCACAGACAAGGTGTCTTAAACAGCAGATATTTATTTCCTTATGATTCTGGAGGCTAGAAGTCCAAAATCAAGGTGTTAGCAGGGTTGATTTCTTTTGAGGCCTCTCTCCTTGGCTTGTAGATGGCTGTTTCCTTCTTCCTTTGTCTTCATATGGTCTTTCCTCTGTGTGTCTTTGTCCTAATCTCTTCTTCTTATAAGGATACCAGTCATATTAGATTATGGCCCAACCATATGACTTCATTTTAAATTAATTATCTCTTTAAAGACCCTATCTCCAAATAAAGTCACATTCTGAGGTAATGGGGATTAGGACTTCAACATATGAATTTTAAAGGGATACAATTATCCCATAACACCTAGTGATATTATTTCTGAGCCTTTCTAAGTCAATGTATGCTATTGTTTCAGAGTTTGTAAACTTTTCTTAATTACTTTTTCCTTCTTTTGAAATATTTGGGTTTTGTTTGCTTTATGTAATATTTTGGATGTGCCTTTACTTTCTGTAGGTATGTTATTCAGATGATAATTTTTCTTTTTATTTTATCTTTCATCCTTTTCTGTTGTCACATTTGAAAAAGATGTATTTTTCTTGACTTTTTAGGAGACTATTGGATGCAGAGGTGTGCTGTGAAAACTTCCTTAAATCTATGGCTCTCAGGTTCCTTCTGCCATTACCAAAAATTTTTTTTTTTAAATGCTTTCTCTATATAGCCACATTTTTGCTACTTTCTGAGTTAGGTCTTTTCTCCTAGTGTGGGCCTCTCCCATGCTAGTATTTGAAACTTTTCCTTTTTTACCATGATTTTCCTGCTATGACCACATAGCGCTCTGGTTCCAGCAATTTCTCCTCGGTATAGAGTTCAGAGAGTTCTTCTATACTTCCAACAGAGAATTTCTCCCGGTTTTTCTGAGAGCATTCAAGGCTCAGGCAGCCCCAACACCATCCTATCTTTCTGTGGCCAATTTTTACTGACCTTCAAATTGAGGACTGGGAAGCTCTCTAGTTTTAATTGTGTTCAGATTTGTCTGTGGGATCCTCTACTCCCAGAGTATTTCTTCTTTTGGGACTAGATACCTGTTGATGATTTATAAGGTCCCAAGCTCCTAGGGCATGAGATATCTCCTTTTCCTATCCTGTTTTTCCTGTGTAGCTGCTGTTCCTGCAAAGGTCTAGCTTCTTAGTTGGTATTGCCCATCATCCTCTATTCTGAAGTTTATGGGGACACATTATCACATAGTTTTATTGATGATGTCTTTTGTGAGTTTCTGATTTTGCTATCTTAGTTATTTTAATTTTATGAAAGGATTGGGACTATTTCAAAAATCAAGTCTCCATTGCCACTGTTATCTTTCAAGTAGCATTTTAAACAATCTTTTTAGACAATGTACAATTGCTTTAGGTATATAAGCCCAATGTCTAAGAGTCTCCTTCTTTTTTTCTCTTTTCAATTGTCATTTGCTTGGTTGGGGTGTGAGGGACATATCTGAACACATGGCATAGTGTAGAAAGAGTCCCCCAACCCCTTGCGTGTCCACTGATTCTTGCCTGGCCCATCTGCCTGATGCTCCCTTATTGGCATTTACACTTGGGTTTTATGGTTGGTGGTGTTCCCTATACGACTTCACTTCCCCTTGGCTCTTGAAATCACTGTAGATCCCTCTTTATTTTTGCCTCCTCTTTCATCATGCCGCAAATCAAGGCATTCACTACTTTTCTTTATCCTCTATATGACTAGCCTTGGGAAGATAATGGGCACCTTAAGTGAGCACTCCCATCCTTCACACATAGAAACAAAAGGAGTCTCTGAGAAAACTCGAGCACCCTTTATGCTATCACATTTCCTCAGAAATAGGCAGCCACCTTCATGTTGGTAAAGAGGGAGTTTGATAAACAGTTTCCCTCATGAGTCCCAAAAAGAGAAGGAAAAAGTTCTCTTCTGCCTTTAGTGTTTCCAAAAAACTATCCAACACAGCTTCTCCCGGCTTCAAAGCTGTGAAACCTTGTAGTAAGGAGATTATCTCTGGCCTCTCCTACCCTTTTTCACAATCCCTCAAGCTGAGAATGGACAAGCTGGGATGCCATGTCATATTACCTTCTTCCTAACTCTAGTTTCTCAGCTAAACGTTAGCGGTAGAAAATTGTATCTTCTCTATGGTTAGATCTATAAGCCCCAATCTTAGTACACTTATCTTAGCATACACTCTCTACAGAAAGCTTATCTTTCAAGCTCATTTTCATATTAAATAGATTCAACAGGAAGAAAAATGCTGCAAGAAAACAAATATTTAAGGAGAAAATTAAAATGATATAGTTAATTTTGCAAAAATATTATCCTGATGTATTAATTTCCTAGGGCTCTCATAACAAATTACCACAAACTGAGTGGCTTAAACAACAGAATTTTATTGTCTCACCATTCTGGAGGCTAGAAGTCCCAGATCAAGGGGTCAGTTGGGTTGGTTTCTTCTGAGGGTTGTGACGAATAATTTGTTCCATGCTTCTCCCCTAGCTGCCCGTGGTTTTCTGGCAATCTTTGATGTTCCTTAACTTATAGAAGCATCACCCTAATCTCTGCCTTGATCTCCACATAGTAGTCTCCCTGCATGAGTGTCTGTATCCAATCTCCCCTTTTTATAAAGACACTAGGCATATTGGATTAATGCTCATCCTAATGACCTCATTTTAACTTAAACCTCTGTAAAGACTCTATCTCCAAATAAGATCACATTCTGAGATTCTGTGTGTTAGGACACTAACATATCTTTTTGGTGGGACAAAATTCAACCCGTGACACTTGGTTACATTTACATTAAGTAGATGAGAATTTAAATTACTTGCCTAAAATTGTATACTAGTAAATAAAGAAACCAGGATGCATAAACATCCTCTGACTCCAAAGTCCTTGCTCTTAAACTACTGGTTGTCTGTGGAAGTGGGGATAGTACCACTTCCCAGGGGCATTTTGCAAATCTGTAGGGGTCTTTGACTCAATAAGTGTGGGTGCTTTTGCCATTTAATGGGCAGGAGTCAGGGATGCTAAATATACTGTAATGCATGGGATGGTCTTACAATTGCAGAATTGTCCAGTGCTTGGTGTGACTTTTTTTTTTTTTGAGCTTTACTGAAGTATAATTGATGTACAAAAAATTACAAAACTTCACTGTGTATATATTAATGAGTTTGGACATATGCATATACACATGATACCATCACCACAATCAAGGTACTAAATATGTCTATCACCTCCAAAAATTTCCTTATGTTCTTTGGTTTTTTGGTTGGTTGATTGTTTTTTGCGGTAAGAACACTTGACATGAGATCTATGTCATAATGAGGTATATGGCCTATAGTCATAATGAGATATTATAGGAGGTATCTAAAATAATCAAACGCTCAGAGACAGAGAATAGAATGGCAGTAGCCGGGGGTTGAATGGAGGGGGAAATAGAGAATTGTTGCTCAATGGGTTTAAAGTTTCAGTTAGGCGACATGAGCCAGTTGCAGAGATCTGCTGTAGAGCATAGTAACTATAGTTCACAACACAGTATTGTGCATGACATGACTTTCTAATGCCCTATCAGGCTTTCCAGGAAGTAAAACACTGGTTTCTAACTACCAAAATTTAGAACTTAACACATAGTTTTTTTGGAAGACATTAATTTCTCACCGAATTTCCAAGAATAAAATCGTAGTGTAGTGAGAGAAGATTAACTTCCTCTTGCTCAGAATTTCACCTTTTCAGAAAATCTTGTCCCTGACTCACAGGACTTGTCACAGAGGCAGCCGTCTGCATGCGTTCTGTGCTTGGAGCTGGTGCATTCACAGTGATTCTGCCTATTGGTCCAATTATCCAACTGCCTTATTATTTATATCTTCTATTGTAGTCAATCATATCTGAGCGTTTCATGTTAAGATGCATATTATTTTATCAGAGATGATTTCACTTTATTTCTGTTATATTACTGTTAATAATTTATAGTGTTGCTTTTCTGAAAATAATTTGTATTATTTGTAGGCAAGTTTTATGATGATGATTTTTCAGTCTAAATAGAAAATAGGGAAATACAAATATTTGTCACAAAATGGAATCTTGAGTCTGGTAGGATTGTGGAGAACTCTCTTAACTCAAACTCAGTCATTCCCATGTCGCCTTCAAGATTTGCCATTTATTTCCGTATACCTGCTGAGCTGCCCTGGTGGTCTAGTGGTTAAGATTCGGCCCTGTCACCGCCACTGGCCCCATTCATTTCCTGCTCAGGGAACCACAACACCCATCTGCCAGTTGTCATACTGTGGCGGCTACATGTTACTGTGATGCTGAAAGCTATGCCACTGGTATTTCAAGTACCAGCAGGGTCACCCATGGTGGACAGGTTTCAGCACAGCTTCCAGATTAAGACAGACTAGGAAGAAGGACCTAACCACCCACTTCTAGCCGTGAAAACCCTGTGAATAGCTACGGAGCATTGTCTGATGTGGCGCCAGAAAGTGACAGTATGGTGTAAAAATACCACGTAGGGTTCAGCTCTGCTGTACACAAGGTCACTAGGGGTTGGAATTGGGAACAACTCGACAGCACTAACAACAACAAACCTGCTGACCTATTGTGTACTTAATGTTTTTCTTTAAGTTGACTCACTTTTTTTTTTACTCAAATTGCAAGCAGAAGAAAACTAAATCACTACTCTTAATGGAAAACCAGGATCACTAGCCTCAAATAGAAGGCAACCATAAATAAATATACAATGAAAACAATGTTATTAAACTTTTTTAAATTAAAAAAATTAAAACTATATCATGAAATCTAAGTAATACTAAATCTAATTGATTATATTGTGCTAAGCAGTACAGATGTTATTCTAATTTTCCCAATAACACTTCAAAGCAAATATGAATTGTCTCACATTTACAGATGAGGAAGCAGTGATGCTGAAAAAGTGATGCTGAACACGGGTCTGTGTGTTATGTGATAGACAGTCCTCAACTTGTCCTTGCCCCAGCAATTCTCCCTTGTTCATTTCCTTTACCCACTGATGCACTTCACATTTCTTTACTTAATTTTCTCATGACATTGTTAAATGCCCAGAAAAATTGATGCTGAATCTGTTGGTTTTCTTTCTTTTTAAATGTAGTTATATTTGCAACTTTTTGTGACACAGACTTATACATATATAAAATTGTGACAGCAAAAACAATTTATTTAAAATTAATTGGTTTTTACTTGTTTATTTTTTTAAGGTAGATGCCTCCTAAGGGGAATCCTTTGTTTACTCAGCTGCTAGATGTATATTCAGATGCAAATCAGAAGCTGAAACACTAAATTGTTCAGTAAATAAAAAGTGGTGTGGGGGAGAGATTGAGAAAGGTAAAAAGAGAAGAGAAGGGGAGAGAGGGAGAGAGAAATGGGGAGGCATCTGTAGGTGCCCATTTCCCTCAAAATGTCTAAAGGTAGGTTTGATGTGTTAGCTGTATATTTTCATTTCAATACACATTAAAACTAATACTCAAATATTAAAATGAAAGCTATTTGTGTATACCACCTAAAATAATCTGTGTACGACCAGGAGTATGCATTCCACTGTCTTCACTCCAGTGCACAAATAAACTGTCTGAATCAGCCACTTTCTCACGCAGTCTTATGAGGTCACCTCATGACAAAAGACAAAAGGAAGCAGAGTTCCTCGTGACCTTCCTCTATTTTTTACAATGAGCTGCTCATGGCAGATGATTATGGTAAAACACATGACTTTCCTTCTTATGCTAGGTTTATATGTAAGATATTCTCTATGAGTTCTCTTACACTCAGTTTTCACTATGACTTTGCAGAAGATTTTTAGAATATTTGACTATGCCCTGTAGGCATTTTAGAATTGGAGCTCAATATGGGAAAAGAGACAAAGCCTTGGAGTTGTAGAATGTCAGATTATTCTCAAAATTAACATTTCAAATGTGCAGGATATGTTACTTCCCCATTTGACTGTTAAGAAATGGACTTGTAATATTGCATATAGAATGGTTTCATGTAGGATCCAGATTTCAGAGCAAGGTGTGTTGTGCCTGTTCATGCAATAAATGACAACAAGAAAATGCTTTTTAATGGAAAATAAAGTGTCTAAATGACTGTCTTCTGTGGATATGGGGGTTCCTAGCATGGGCATCACTTGTAGTCACTTTAGATTTTCACCATCTCTAGACAACAATGAGGCAAGTCAGCCAGCCGGGAACCTATTTTAACAGAAGTTAGAGAAACCATGCTTGAAGTTACAGAAAATAAAAGAAACTTTATCCTAAGGTTGAGTGAGACCTGGGGAGGAAGGGAGATAATTCTGAGCAAAACAAGATCATTTCCCCACTTAGCCATCCCATGGACTCAGACCAGAGTCCAGTCCAAGAGAAAGGCAATGCAAAGGCAAGTGCAATGTTTTTCACAAAGATCTTCTCAGGCTGTTGAGGGTGTCAAAGCTGCAGCATCATGGACATTAGCTTTGAATGGGATGGTGCCTTTGGCAGCAATTGAGAGGATCAAAGTGAGCCTGGAGGACAATGCAGAACTTAGAGTCTTATGTTCTTGGAAGCCAAGAAGACTAGATTATGGGGACATTTCCTCTGGATTTTAGAAGTATTAGTGAACAACTCCATAGGTACTAGGTTTCCTGAAAAGCTAGTGAAGGTAGGACCTTGGAAAACCTTCTGTGAAATGGACACAACCATATTCTTACTCAAAGGCTTGTAGAGTCAAGGAAGCACTCACAGTTTATCTAGTGTTCCAGATATCTATTGCTGTATAACAACATCCTCTGAACTTAGTGGCTTAAAATAGCAACTATTATATCACAATATTGTGCATCAGGAATTCAGGCTGGGCTTGGCAGAATGATTCTTCTTCCTGTGGAATTAGCTGAGGTTGGTTGTTAGGTGGTTTTCAGGTGGGAGGTGCACTGCTTTGAAGGATCTTGTGTGGCTTCACTCAAGTGTCTGGCATCTTGAAAGTCTAGAATCAGTTGAGACAGTCAACTGAAGTGCCTACACGTGAACTCTTTAGCATGGAGGCCTCCAGATAGTCTAGTGTTCCAGAAACCAGGCAAAAGCTGCGGGACTTATTGTGACCTAGTTTAGGAAGTCACCTAACGTAACTTCTTCCATCCTGTATTGGTATTGTGGTTGGAGCAGCCATAGTTCCACCTGGATTCATGAGAAGGAGACCTAGATCCAAACTCTTTACAGGAAGAGTGCCAAAAAATGTGCAGCCATGTGTTACAAACTCCACATCTAGATTTGTAGAAACACATTTGTTGAGTATCTGCATCTGAGTGTAGCAAGAGGCAAGAGGACATTTAATTCTGATGCTTATAAAGTTTGCAGTTTTCATAATTCTGAAGCGCCACCAAATAGGGACCATGCTTCCCACAACTAAGAGTATTAGTGAACTCTGGGTCAGACTGTTGTTGCTCATCTCAGTTACTTTCTCCACTCTGATTCCTCTGAGGCCTCAGTTGAGACTTTGAATGCCCCAAAATAGAAAGCATTTTATGATGCTTTTATGATTTTATGATCATTCTCCAATATGTATTTCAGTCTTGATAGAAGATCAGTACTTTATATTTCCCTCCCGTGTCTTTTGCTTCACTTTTGCAAGAAGTGAAACTCAGAAATGCAAATACAGTAAACAACTTCAAAGTGATTGTGGCAGGAAGGCAAAGGCTCAGGAAGAACCTGAGCTGAAGGCGGCACGTGCAGCCTGTATGAGGAGCCTGCCATGCAGTTATCTTATCACTGACATGGACTCAAGCTTTGTCCTTGTAAATGTAGGCAGCTTTCCTAGTCCACTTCTCAGATATCTTAAGAAGCTACTCTAGCAGAAAGCGAGTTCTTTTGCTATGCCCACGGTTAAGGTTGCATTGTTTAATCAAGGAGCAGGTCCATGTATTGAAGTGCTCACCCAGGCTATCCAGCCAGGAGGATCAGAACAAAGTGAGACAGACAGGCATGTAGATCAGGCCTCAGTGTGTTCATTAGGAACTGCTTAGCTCTGCCTGTCCTGCTGAGATGGAGCGGTCAGTGCGACTGCCTAACTAGATTCCTTCACACCTTCACTTCTTCAAAGTCAGCCTCCCTGACTTGGCACCAATGACTTCATAAAACAGTAACAGCCAACATTTACTGAGTGTTCACTGGGCGCCAAGCTTAGTGCTCTGCTCTTTGCCTATGTTGTCACTTCAATTAGTCCTCTCATCAACCCTTTGAGGCAGATCCTAGTAATACCCCATTTCACAGTTAAAGAAACTGATTCACAGAGAAGTTAAGAGGAAGGGCTGGAATCCAAGTCCTGGCCGTCTGACCTCTGATCTCTGAACGCTGACCTCTGTGCTCTCAAAAGCTGTCATGCTCATGGGCATGACAAGTATAAGCTTCCCACCTAGGAAACCCACGACATTCCCTCACCAGCTCGTGGTCTCTGAGAGTGGGTGGACGGACTTCCCAGGTGCCACCCATACCCCTCGGGGAATAACTGACAAACTATGAAGGCAAGAACCCATTAGGTTACTCATTTTTGTACCTGTGGCTATTCATTATTCCCATCTTTATGAGCCAGAAATGAAATATAACCACAAACAATGTTTGAGAATCTTTGGAGCTAAACATCTTCCCTTTGAAACAAGAGAAGCTCATTATTTTAAAGGTTCTCTCTCTTCATGTGGTGGGAAGAAATGGTATTGAACTTGGAGGAAGCCATGCCAAAGATCTTCTTGCTACCTTTACTGCGTCCAGGCCAAGGACTAGCTCTGAAGGGCTAATATAAAAAGATCAAGTTAGGATCAGAAAGACTTGGGGTGGAATCAGCTCTCTACTCTCACTAAGTACGTACTCTAGTTAAGCGGCTTTGCTTGTCTGAGCATCCTCTTGATCTTCCCTAAAATAGAGATAGCAATGCCACCCTCAGAGCCATCTGATGAAGGACCAAATGAGATAAACATTGTTCAGCCTACCTTATCAAGACAAGCTACATAATTTGCAGAGTCCTTTGCAAAGTGAAAATGCACACCCCTTGGTTAAAAAAAAAATTGCCAAAAATTTCAAGACAGCAACAACAGATCATTAAACCAAAGCGTGGGGTGCTTCTAAGGGTGGGACCCGTGCAACAGCACAGGTTGCATGCCCAGAAGGCCGGTTCTCAACATTACAGTAGTCCCTTTTATTCGCGGTGGATACCTTCCAAGACCCTCCGGTGGATGCCTGAAACTGCGGATAGTACTGAACCCTATGTATACTATGTTTTTCCTATACACACACACCTAAGATAATGTTTAATTTACAACTTAGGCACAGTAATGGATTAACAATAACAAAATAGAACAATTATAACAATGTACTGTAATAAAAGTTACCATAGATCTTAGCAACCTCAGCATATGATGTTTTTTTTTTCCCTTAAGTCAAGAACTTTTTCACCTTTTCACTTAAAAGAAGTACTTTACAGCTTGTCCTTGGCGTATCCGAATTGCTAACATCACAACTCTTGCGCTTTGGGACCATTATTAAGTAATATAAGAGTTAGTTGAACACAAACACTGTGATACCACGACAGCCAATTTGATAACCGAGACAGCTACTAACTGACTAACGGGTGAGTAGTGTATACAGCGTGGATACGCTGGACAAAGGGGTGATACACGTCCCAGGTACAGTGGAGCAAGACAGTGCAAGATTTCATCACGCTACTCAGAACAGCTCACAATTTAAAACTGATGAATTATTTATTTCTAGAATTTTCCATTGAATATTTTCTGACCCTAGGTGAACGTGGGTAACTGAAATTGCAGACAGCAAAACTGCAGATAAGGGAAACTATTGGTATAGCCATTTAACAAACATCCTTTCCTCCCCTGACATGTTCCCCCTACAAGAAGAACATGTCTGCTCCCATTTCCCAGAGTGCCAGACCTTCAGAACCTCACAGTTAGATGCCTGACTCCAAAGCCTGGCCCTGGGTAACTCTGAGCCCTGGCCTGTGGGCTGGTTTCTAGTTCCCCCTCACCTTACTAGAAAGCCATGGACATCTAACCACCTTCAGAGATCCTATAAAGATTCTGTGATGTCTTAGCTGAGAGGATCTATGTCTTTTGAGATGTATAAGAATTACAAAATTAACACAAAAAATTACACCATTTTAGACATGCTAAAAGTATACCCTCAACATGAAAAATTATATAATATTGACTAGTTACAATTATATAAAAATAGAGCTGTGCTTTATTTCTCAGTGGTAAGCCTTTGCTTCATGACATCCATCAAATTTACACAATGACTGGTACCAGAAATTCAGATCTCTGGAGTACCCACCTGGACTCTTTTGCCATAGAAAGCCATTCTTCCTGCCACTGCATCAGTTCAGACTCTCATGATTTGAGGCCTGAGTTGCAACAATTCCACTTAACCATCACCCAATTTCCAGTTGTGTCCCCCCAAATCCTTTCTTCTCACTGTCTCTGATGCCATCTTCCTACAATGCAAATCTGATCATACTGCTCTCCTATGACAAAGCCTTCAGTGCTTCCTCTTTGCTTTTCAAGATAAATGCAAACTCTTTAGTCAGGAATATAAAGCCACTCAGGAGCTAGCTCCAGTCTAGAGTCTATCTCTTTAAACTCATCCTTTCCTTTTCCACCCTCCTTTCTCCCTTTATTTCTCATCATTCCCACTCCGGCACACCCCCTGCTACAGCCTGACTAATTAGTTTATAATTGTGTCCGTGTGCGTTTTCTTTAATGTTCCATGTTCTAACTTGTCTTCTGCTTTTGTACTTGATTTTCGCTCTGCCAGGAATGGTATTCCCCACTCCCCATCCCCAGCCTCATGTTAAGCTAATAAAATCATCAAGACTCAGTTCAAGCCTGTCTCATCTGTGAGGTTGTCACCAACCATGACCTTCTGTTTCACATCATACTTCCTTTCTTTTTTTTTTGAGGAAGATCAGCCCTGAGCTAACATCCGTGCTAATCCCCCTCTTTTTGCTGAGGAAGACCGGCTCTGAGCTAACATCTATTGCCAATCCTCCTCCTTTTTTTCCCCAAAGCCCTAGTAGATAGTTGTATGTCATACTTCCTTTCTTTATAGTAGGTACTGCAATGAGCTGAATGTTTTTGTTCCCTTAAAATTCGTGTGTCGAAATCCTACTCCCGAATTCGGTACATGTGTGTGGTGATGGGTTGTAATTAGTATTTTGGTGGTGAACATGATGTAGTCCATGCAGAAATAGAAGTACAATGATGTACACCTGAAATTTTTACAATGTTATAAACCAATGTTACTGCAATAAACAAAAAATTAAAAAAAAAAAAAAGAAAGAAATCCTACTCCCAATTTGGCAGTATTTGGAGGTGCCTTTGGGGGGTAATTAGGTCGTGAAAATAGAACCCTCATGAATAGGATTAGTGCCCTTATAGAGGAGGCTAGACAGCTAGCTTGCTCTTTTTCCACCACGTGAGGATATAATGAGAATTCGGCAGTCTGCAACCCGGAAGAGGGCTTTTACTTCAATCATACTGACACCCTGATCTTGGACTTCCAGCCTCCAGAGCTATGAGAAATAAATTTCTATTGTTTATAAGCCACCCAGTCAATGGTACTTTGTTACAGCAGCTGGAACTAAGACACACCCTGTGTTATAACTTTCTCTTTATATGTCTGTCTCCCCCACGAGATTGTACATGGTTAAGGGTGGCTTTTCTTTCTGGTGCCATGTTAATCTTGTATCTATAGTGCCTAGAACATTCTTGGCACATAAGAAATGCTTAATAAATACTTGCCGACTGAATAAAAATGTTTGTCTTGCTGTTTCAAATGAAGCTCTGCACTGCCCCGTATTAGAATAGCCTTGAGATGCTGTATGAGTCTCTCTCTACACTTCCTATCAACTCATTTTGCTCTTCTGGTTCAACTTCATGGCTACATCTCCTTCAAAGTTTCCTAGGACCTCTAACTCCATGTTCCCCCTTTCTTTCTGTTTTTAGACATTGTTTCCATTGCTAGGATATTTTTCTTCTTTTCTGTGTGGAGAACCCCTTTCAATTCTCTATCTTGCACAGATAGAGGAAGTGGCATTCTGGAGTTTTCTGCCAGGTTGATAAATAAACATCTGTTTGCATGAGAAGTGACCAGGTTGTCCTGAGGCATCTTACTTCAGGAATGTGAGATTGGGGTCTGGAGGATTATTCACTGACATCCCTCTGCTCTTAGTCCTTTCTGTCACAGCTGTCCTGGGAGGTTGGGCCAATGCAGGCACAAAGGAGGTAAACAAATAATGCAGCCAAGAGAGGTGAGTGCCTCCCCAAAGCGTGCTGGCAAAAAAAGGCAAGGGGTAAGTAGCTGGAAAGACAGCCACCAGAGAACGAAGACAAAGCCAGCAACTTGCACACAACTCAGGAATCCTTGCACTTGGTGTTGGAGACAATGGGACCCCTCTGAATGTAAAAAGAAAAAGTATTTTTGCTCTACCTAGAAGGTCTGGCATGCGAATATCCATGCTTAAAGAGCTCGCTAAGAAGTAGTCCAATTGTTGGCCTTTAGCAACTTGGTGGGATGCTCAAATGAATTCATATTTTCAGATGTGTATTTGAGAACAAAAGTCATCCTATTGTAGAGAGCTTTTTTAATATTTTGAGTGTGCTTGACTGGAAAAGATTATGAACTGTGTGTGTGAAGACTTGAGTTCGGGTCCTGGCTCAGTCATTGACATTCTGTATGTGACCTTAGCCAAGTCATTTCACCCTTCAATATCTAATCTTGCCCTTAAAAGGCAAAGATAATATTTATATCTTAAAGCTATAAAAATGATCAGATAAAGAAAGTAAGTGATAGGATATATAAAGAGCCACATAAATGCTGGCTATAATGATTCTCAGAGTCTAGATTTATAGCTACCAGGTGAAAAAAACTCCCATCACTTACGAACTATGTGATTTTGGACAATGTACTTCAGCTTCCTGAGCCTCAGTTTTCTCATTTGTAAGATGGCAAGAATAATAATAACATCTACTTCATAAGCTTAAGTGAAATATTGCTTGTAAAGTGCTTTGCACGGTGCCTGGCACATGGGCTCTCAGTAAATGTTAGCTATCACTTTTGCAACCAACAGCATTGTTCTTGTGAAGTTGGAATTCATCTTATAATAATTAACTTCGTTCTCTGAACACAAATTTTAGAGCCCCTGTGATGTTTGGGCTAGGCACTCTGCTTTGCACATGGGAGAGTGCAAGAAAAAGGAACACATAATCCTCGCCCTGCTGTGCCTTATCGTTGGCTGAGAAAGAAGACTCACCAAATAATCACAGGGTCCTGTTAAGTAGTTTGCAGGCAAACTGCAGGCTTCTATGAGAGGGAAGAACAGGGGGATCCGACCAAATCTGGGCTACAAGGAAGACTTCATCAAGGAAGTGATGTTTGAGTTGAAGCTTTAAGATGGGTAGAAATTGACTAGATGGAGGAAAGAATAAAAGCATTCTAAGCAGAGAGCCGCATGTGCAAAGGTCCTGAGAGAGACTGCCTCATTTGAGAAAAAGAGAGACAGCCAGTGTCACTGGAGAACAGGCAGCAAGGTATCACGTAGGAGCGGGAAGGCAGACAGGAGTCAGATCACACAGGGCTTTATAGACCACACTTAGGCTGCCACCACTTAACTAAAGACCGTCAAAGTGTTCAAAGCAGGGAAGTCACACGATGAACATTTCATTTTACACAGATCATTCGTGCTGCCATGTGAGGCAGGTAATCCACCTAAACGATGAATGTTGCTCAGACAAGTGCTACTCAGAGTGTGATCTGAGGACCAGTATTGGCATCACCTGGAACTTGTGAGAAATGCAAATGATCTGGCCCTGCCCAGACCTACTGAATCAAACCTGGAGGTGGGCTGGGCAATCTGTGCTGTCACAAGCCCTCCAGGGGACTCTTATGCACCCTGAAGTTCGAGAAGCCCTGGATTAGTCTACCATGTCGCCAAAAAAGATGGAAGACTGAATGGATTTAAAACAGATTTCAGAGATATAGCTACTGGAATTGACAGTATTTGGTGATGTCTTTGGTTTGGTGGATGAGAAAGAAGAAAGTGTCAAGAATGACTCTAAAACGTGCATCTACAGTAGAAACCATCTAACCTGGCTTTTTATACTTTGTCAGGTGTATATTTCGAAATGAGAGAGGAGGGAAGACTGGGGCATGGACTTTGGTTTTTGTGTGTTTGGTTATTTAATATTTACTAATCCACAGAGCACTGATGATGTGGTCCAAGAAGCATCAGTATTAAAAATGACATCAAGCCAAAAAAATTTCTTATGGTTTGCAACATCTCTACCGGATTGGCAGTATAACCAAGCTATAACTGGAGGGCTGATTTCATCTAAGATAAGGAGAGCTATTTTTCTTGAAATCTTTACTTTCTCAGAATTCTTCAGTTTTGAGTTCACTAAATGATCTTTTGAAACATCATGTTCCACTATGTTTTTTAAAAAAGCCCTCTGTTTCAGAAATACAGTTGGAGTCGAGTAGCAAAAGAAATCTGTTCACAATGCTACTAAGAAAAGGTACTATTAAAAGGGAAAACATTAAACTCAGAGGGTGTTATGAGGTTAAAAAAAATCCCCTTTTGCCTAAGTTGTTTCATTGTGTATAATATCGATAATGATTTACAAAACTACCTGTTCTTGTCCATGCATAAACAGATTGCCAGAGTAGAAGTTTCTCACACTTTTTAGCTTCTAGTTGCTTTGGCTGGACTCTGTAAACTCTTTGACCACAATCTCCATTTTACTCCTTTAGCCTCCTGATTTGCGTGGATTTTGCTTTGTGATGTAGCTTGGAAAGTTCCTACTCCATACAATCTCCAAAGTATTTTCTGGTCATGGAATTGGAAGAAAAGCCGTATCGGAAATCCCTCTAGGTCATTGATAGTTCAGCCTGTTTTTCATGAAGGATAATTAAGTATATTTTCATTAAAGGAAATGACTACCCTCTATTTAAGAAAATAGGGTTGTCTGGATAATATATTAGAATGCACCACAATGACAGTCATAGTCTAGGTTCTACCTAAGGAAAGACTTTACCTGATTCTTGCACTAAAAACAAAATAGTGGTTCTTAAATACTGTATAGTGTAGAGTCTGGTCAAAACTCCCCAAAATCAAGAATTAACTCCTAGTGTACAGTAATCTGTAGGCTTCTACATAAGGGGTTGGCAAAGGCCGGACTACGGACTATTTCTGGCAGGATGCCTGTTTTCGTAAAGGATGTTTTATTGGAAAACAGCCGTGCTCCTCTGTGTCTGTGTTGTCTACTACTGTTTTAGCTCTACAGCAGCAGAGTCGAGTAGTTGAGACAGAGACTATCTGAACTGCAAAGTCAAAAATATTTAGTATCTGGCCCCTCACAGAAAAAGTTTGCTGACCTCTGAAGATGAATGTACCAAACCTGTTAGGTTGAAAATCAAATTGAAGCCCTCGTGGTTTAGGAAAATTCTGTGTTGTCCTGTTTTAATTACATGTATGGGCTCAAAATGTGCTTTCTGTTGTTGGAGGAAAATGCCTATAGTCCTATGGAAGCTAGTGAGAAAATGCTATGCACAAATTTATTTTTCACAAAATGATGTCTTTCTTGGCATAGGCTGGTCAGTGCCAACACCTCACCTGAACATGGTGGATACAGCAATGCTTGCCCAGGCACTGAAGTTTAGCCTCAAGTTTCCAGTGAGGTATCAGCTTTATTTTAAGGGAAAAGCAGTAAGTTGAGGAAGCATCTCACTGTTGTGCCTCACATGCCTGCCAAGCTGTGACTCAGGGCAATCTGGTGCAGCGTGCATGAGTCTTCACCAAGTGTTGAGTTTGCACAATGGAAGAAATGTTCAGTATGTTTGTTGTCTGCATGTTCTTGGAAAGTGTGAAATTGACACCTAAAACTGCAAACTTATATTTATACACTGGAGAACTGTCATGAGATCCTTAACCATTTCTTTTCAGTTCCTATTTCCTTCTTTCTAAATTTTCATTTCAAAATTTCTGCTTTTTCCCATAGGACATATTTTCCATCCTTTTTACCTTAATTGCCCAACCTTTTAAACACAGATTCTAATTCTGAACCAAATTGCCTAAAAAGGACTTGATCAATGCTGAATTTGTTACACTTCCTAGCTTATTTTATCAATAATATCAACAGTAGATACAAACATAATTTTTCCTTTTAAAATATCAAAACTAGATTATTCACTCATGTGATAGCTATTCCTTTGATGATTTTTTTTTTTTTTGATCTTTGGACAAATGCACTGTGTTTTAGCACAAGGCCCATGAAACTGAGAGTCATATGACTTGAGGTCTAGTCTCAACTCTTCCAACAGTTAACATTGTCATCTTGGACAGTTCACTTAACCACTCTGAACTCAAGATTTTCATCTTTACAATGAAGAGCTCCATCTCACAATCTCCACAACCTCTCCTAACTCTAGCAATCTGAGATGACGTTGTATTTTACAAATTAATGTTAGATTAAATGTTCACGGAAATCCTGAATAATTCTCCATTTTCCAAAGTGATATGTGTTTCCTTAATTTAAAAAAATCATGAAATGTTTCATATGTACACAAAAGACAGATTTTTATAAAAATACCCACCCTCTACCATCACTTAGTTTTAACGAATATTAATACTGAGCCCTAATTTTGCCTGATTTTTTTATGGTTAAAAAGTCAAAGCATTACATTATAAAGTAAGGCAAGGCCCTTACTTTATATAACTAGTCAAAATGTGTAGAATACTTTTACATATATTGGCCTCTTCAAAGCTTTTAACCATGAGAAGTGGCCATAGATCCAGTATGCAGATGTGGTGCAGACAGACGTAAAAATTACGTCTGAGGATACTCAGCAAACGAATGAAGAATCCAGGACTCAACCACATGCAATGTCGTCTAAGCCCTGTGTTCTTTCGATTACATCTTCACTGTCTTTGTCTCAATATATCATTTTGTAATTAGAGTTCTTCATAAGCAACAAAAATTGATTCTGGTTATCTTAAGTAAAAATAATAATTTATTAAAAACATATTGTAACTTATAGAATCAAAGAAAGTAATGAGCAAACAGCCCCTGTAAAAGGCAGAAAGCAATAGTGTTCTGTAAGGTCTAGATAGCAGGAATAACCGGAAAGATTTTTCTGGCCTTTACTATTGAATGAATTTACTTCTTCCATTTTTGATCTTGGGTCCCTCTGTTCAAGATTAAAATTTCCGGAAGAGAAAAACTGATCGGTCCAGTGTGGACTATTTTCCTATCCCTTCCATGAGGGCTGGTGCTTGATAGTCCCACCAAGGTTTGATAGTTCTACCAAGGCTGCCTGCAGAGAGGAGTTTTGGTTCCAAATGGACTATGGAGGTGTAGTGACAAGAGGACAGGGCATGGACGCTATTCTGCCAAAAATATGAGATGTCTACTATACTAATTGTGGCAACCATGAGAATGTGCATCTCGTTTCTCTGATTACAGGAGAGTAATTGGCTGACAGCCCCAGCTCCTGTGCTTTGAAACATCACTATGTTGGCATGGAGGCCAAACTTTCCATGGGCTGCTCCCAGCCAATGACTCAGAGAAGCAAGGATGCTAAGACACTTCTGTTCCTGAGAGATGCGGAAATGCTCTGATCGACTTGGCTGGATGACTCCCGGATGACCTTAGCGAACTTTCCCTAGAACTGCACTGCAGTTTAAGACACTGTCATCCAATTGTTCTCCCTTACCTCTCACCTTTGCTTGACCTCAGACCTGCATTGTGGTCTTCTCATCATTTGCTTCTAAGAGGACCTGCAATAACACACAAATAGTTATTAATATTCAAAAGCAATGTTAACTAACACGTTCGTGAATAATTCCTTAAGAATGTCTTGCTACAGTCCTGTATCACCTTTTCCCACATTCTATGTCCCCTTACTCTGCTTTACTTTTTCTTTCTGTTGTAGCATTTAAAACCTTCTAATAAACTATATAATTACCTATAATTTATTGTTTTTCTCTCCAAAGGTGGAATATAAGTTCTCTCAGGGCATAGGACAGAGATTTATTTTTTGTTTCTTTACTGATGTATCCAAATGCTTAAAACAGTTCTCAGCCATAGCAGGCACTCAGTAAATATTTGTTGAATGAATGAATAACTTTATGTCAAATTGCTTGCCATGTAATCTCCAAATATTTTCTTTTGAGTCATAAACTAAGTAATCCCAGAATCCCAGACCCACTTAACCATGCTGAGTTCATGTAGGCATTATGTTTATTGGCACCAACAATTATTCCCATTGCCCTGCAAAGACCATAGATTCCTCCAACTAAAGCCTTGTGCAATTAGAAAGCATTTACTTGATCCTCAAATTCTCGTTTAAAGTAAGTTCTTTTTCACTGAACAACTGCAAGTTTGAAGAAATCTTAAATTGCTTTTCTTAAAGTCAAGTATCAAGGGAGTGAGTTTGTTTCAGTGCCTTGTTCTCAGAAAGAAGAGTCTTACAAGTAGCAATCATGAAGCCAAGCCTGTTGGATCAGACATTTTTCTATTCCCTAACAATCATCCATTATATCTGGCCTTCTTTCCCCCAAAGGATCATTGAAAGAGAGAATCATGGCTCAGAGTTGATTGGGCCTCAGTTCTCTTTATTATTTATGGTCTTAGAAGAGATGAGTCCAGAGCTACCACGGTATGAGATCACTATTTCTGAGGCTTCCTAGGAAAGCAAGAAGCAGAAACATACTTGGAGGAGGGGTCAAGAAAAGGATTTGTGAATCCGTTGAGGTCAGAATATGTTGCTACATACATTAACAACTTAGGTAACTACACTTAAAAACTTCAATCATGAGCCAGCCCTGACGGTCTAGTGGTTAAAGTTTGGTGTTGTCACCGCTTTGGTGGCCCAGGCTCGTTTCCCGGTCACAGACCACACCGCCGTCTGTCAGTAGCCATGCCGTGGTGGTGGCTCACATAGAAGAACCAGAAGGACTTACAACTGGGATATACAACCATGCACTGGGGCTTTAGGGAGAAAAACAAAAAGAAAACAAAACTGTAATCATGGAGCTTTTGTCAGTACATTGCCTTTGTCTCAACGTGGGGACTAAAAGCAGCACCAGTACTGGGTTTTGGATCCCATTGTCTCATCGGATACTGAAGCAAATTTAAGAATTGACACCGTATATTAGCACCATCCTTAATGAAGGATGTCTTCCAATCTGAAACTAAAGTAGTTGAATCTTGTTTCAAATAGAGGTTCTACCCTTATTTTGGGGTTGAGAGGGAAATTTGTTGATTATCCAAAAACTTTATTTCACTTTTTTCTCTTATAACAGGACATAAAAACGTATATGTATCATTATGTCCTATAGCATGGGTAGAAAGGAAAATTAAAGTGAAACTCAATTCCTAAAACGTTGCTCATAGAATAGGATCATTCCCAGAATATTATAGTAAGCAAAATTAGAAAGTCAAACTGGGACTTGTGTCTAAATTCAACTCTTTAACACTTGCTAGTTGTGTGATCCTGAAGAAAATACTACACGTCTCACTTTCCACATTTGTAAAATATGGTTCAGTTTGGTAACATATTGGTCAGGTTATCAGTGAGAAGTTTAGATATAACACAAGTAAAGCATGTGGCACAGTGTCTCACACATAATAGAAGCTTTGTAAATGACAGCCATCACTAGGTCCTTGCTGTGTGCATTATATTGTCAGGACTCCTTTATCCCTATTTCTCATTGGACTGTATCCAGTTGTCCTGGCTCCTCCTCTAAACCCATCCCAGCTGAATTTGTGTTTAACCATATGTGGAAAATCCTTTCAGTTGTAGTTAAGAAATATTTGTTTATCGTCAGAAGCAGTTTTGTTTTCTTGAAGTAAGTAATAGCTCTACTGGTCATAATCTAATAAATGATTTATTGAGCAAGGATGTTGGAACTATTGACTAAAGCATATCTTGGGAATATTTTTTGGATCTCAAGTTCTCAAGCTTCTCTTGTTCCTAATTATTGGGTATTTCTGAGAGATGGCTATACATACTTCTAGGAGAGGAATAGGGTATTTTTATTTAAGGAGAAAGGGAACTTGGGACAAAATAGAAAGAGAAAACATTGGCACATTCAAATCAGTTAAGCATCACTTGATTGGATATCCTTCCTTCCTTCCTTCCTTCCTTCCTTCCTTTCTTCCTTCTTTCCTTCCTTCTTTATTTCTTTTCTTTCTTTCCCCCCCTTTTTTTCAGACATCCTAAATTAACATAAAACTTTTCTCAAAGTTTGAAATGGAATATCTGTTAGAACTTAAGTCATGGAGAATATGTACAAAGTGGTCTCCCCAGAAATATGACCTCATCACTCATTGCCTAGCCTTGAACTCCTTTCGTTTCTTATCCCAAATCTCTTGAGTTGCCACAGTCCTGCTATGTATTCCTTTATGCTTATTCTAGAAAA